>NC_091071.1:158624242-158927272 GCF_032405125.1 Capricornis sumatraensis
TTTAAAAATCCAATCCCAAGGTTAACAATGTTCATTGCCAGGATTTTTTGGTTTTTTTCACACAAAGGTAGTTGCTTTCCTCTCAGTCTCACTGGTTCCTGCATCATGGTAACCATGGAGCTGTGATCATTGTTCTTTGAAGCCACCATTGCCACCACAGGCTCAGGAGCACTGGAAGCATACAGTTTCATTTTCTTTAAACAAACCCAGAAAGTACTCTCTGTGGATGCATATCTGAGCATTCCCTGCCATCACAATCCTGTGTTCCTTCCATTTTGATCTTCTGAAAAGCTTCTTGTTAGAATCTCAAGTGCATAGACAGGTGACAAACTCTCTACCTCTTAGTGTGCTACATGAAGATTGGAAGGATAATTCCCCCTAGGTGTTTTAAAGTCCCAACTAAAAGGCTAACAAATCACAAAGGCTTGGTAGTACTCACTGTCCCAAAGTGGTGACAGATAAGAGCACATTAATTATCAAATCTAGAGGCCACGCTCAGCTAGAAGAAAAGCCAGTGGCACCTGGTATCTTCTTAGAAAAGTCATGATGTTCAGAATATTCCGAAGAACACAACTCGGGCAGACTTCCACGGTTTCACTCTGTGATGAAGCCATTCTAGAGTCAACTGTAGTCAGTTTCAGTGACTAGTTATGTGCCATTTTAAACAGCTGTTTCTTTCCCTTTGCTTCCCACAGCACTCCTTCCACACACGACTTGGGCACGTCTACTACTCTACTGATTCCTGACGCTGCACTGTCTTTCAGAGTTAATGTAATTACTATGCCCTCCACCACCATTTTTAAAGTCTCCCTCATTCCAAGACTTCTTTATTACATTTTATGGTTTCATCTGGAAGATGTCTACCAAATCTCATTTCACTTTTTAAAAAAATGTATTTATTTATTGTAATTGGAGGATAATTGCTTTACAATATTGTTTTGGTTTTTGCTATACATCACTATGAATCAGCCATAGGTAAACATGTGTCCCTACTTCGTGAACCCTCCTCCCACTTCCCTCCTCACCCTATCCCTCTGGGTTGCCATGGAGCACAGGCTTTGGTTTCCCTGCATCATTCATCAAACTCACACTGGTTATCTTTTTTACATATGGCAATGTGTATGTTTCAAAGCCGTTCTCTCAAATCACCCTGCCCTCTCCTCTCACTGAATCCAAAAGACTATTCTTTACATCTGTGTCTCCTTTGCTGCTCTGCACATAGGATCATTGGTATCATCTTTCTAGATTCTGTATCTATGTGTTAATATATGGTATTTGTCTTTCTCTTTCTCACTTCATTCTGTATAATAGGCTCTAGGTTCATCCACCTGATTAGAACTGACTCAGATGAGTTCCTTTTTATAGCTGAGTTATAGTCCACAATTTCCTTATCCATTCATCTGCTGATGCACATCTAGGTTGCTTCCATGTCCTAGCTATTGTAAATAGTGCTGCAATGAATATTGGGGTACATGTGTCCAAATCCCATTTTAATTTGACATTGTCTTTGGTTTATATCTCACCTTATATACATTTTATGAATGCATGTGTGTTTATACTTATATATAGCATACATGTATATTAATATAAATATATAGTTAGAGGTATAAAGTTAGCTCTCCTTGTTCACTGAATCCTCCTTCAAATATTCCAGCATCATGGATTTCAAAGACAGATCTAAATTTGAAACTGCTGTGCAAAATGTATATCAGTATGTCATTGTGTACTTTTTTGACCCAACACCCTCCCCAGGGTAATTCATCTCTAACCTTGTGATTATCTAATAATTATTCCAATTCATGAAAATTGTGCTTCCCTGATGACTCAGCAGATTAAAAAATCTGCCTACAATGCAGGAGACCAGGAAACATCAGTTTGATTCCTGGGTTGGGAAGATCGCCTGGAGGAGGAAATGACAATCCATTCCAGTATTCTTGCCTGAAAAATCCCATGGAGAGAGGAGCCTAGTGGGCTACAGTGCATGGAATCAGAAAGAGTCAGGCACAACTGAGAGACTGAGCATAGACATACACACACACACACACACACACACACACACACACACACACAGTGTCTTGTCTGTACAAGTTCTCAGTAAATATTTGTCCCCTTTCTGCAATCTTCAGCACACTTGGGCACACACACAGAAAGAGAAAAAGAGAAGCAATGGCTCATCTTACAAACTAAATATGTTTTTGGAACCAAGCTGAAAAGATTTTAAAAAAAACACACATTGCATTCTCAAGAATAATACATAGAACAAATTTAAACAAGCAGCGGTGGTGCTACTAAAAAGAAAATTATCTGGATTATTTTGCATTTCTGTTGTCTCCATCAAGACAATTCATCAGGAATCAACTGCAGTCTCAACACACATCACCTTGATTAACCACTTCATGTTCTGTGAATTTCCCTTTGATTCCTGCTGTACATACTCTGGGTCTTCTTTGTAGCTCCTCAAAAAAGTATTTGCATTGTTTCCTTCTTTCATATCGTTTTTGCCTCAGGAATTTGTATTGTTTTCTTCTCCAGTTGAAAATCTCTCTTCATGCTGTAGACTAACATAACCCCTTACCTGCTTCTGATTTTTATTCCAATGTTGCCTTCAGCTAGATTTTTCTTGAAGACACTGAAATTGCAAGGCACTTTGGGAAATCTTTTCCCACAATCCTTATTGAAATTTGAAACACTACATATCTGTATTCTTATTTTCTCTCCCTAACCCCAACTAGAATGTCAGTTACATGGATTTATTACATCCTTCAAACAGTCACAAAATAAATGAATAAACAGTAGTTCACATATGAAAGACTACTCAATGGTCGAACAATGGAAGCCTGAGAAGTTATGGACTTGAAAGATGTTCATCAATGTTAGCTCAAGAAATCACTCGGTGTCCATTTTCCCCACAATGGGAGTTACATCATGGAGATTATTCTCTTTGCAAAATGGACATGCTCACTTTCAAGCCTGAAATGATTGACTTTCACTTTCCCTCTTATGGTGACCAACAAATTTATCTTTGCAACCCCATGGAACTGTAGCCTGCCAGGCACCTCTGTCCATGGGATTTCCCAGGCAAGAATACTAGAGTGGGTTGCCACTGGGAGAAGATATATTGGCAAAAATAACAGATCTCATCAATAAGATTGACACAGAATTAAAGTGAGAAATGAATGAGTAAAAAATGACAATTACTTACAATTAAAATTATCTGCTGCTTGGAATAGAAGCTAGACAATAAAGACAAAGAAAAACAGAGACAGAGAGAGACAGAGACTAGAGACTTCACTTTTCTGGATAATGGATTACAGGTTACTTTCTTACTGGTTCATAAGGGAGAGTAATTTAAAGTGATGCACAGCTTTGTTAATGCCCTCTCCGTGAGTGTGGGTGACATGTGTAACTTTCTTCTAACTAATAGAACATAAGAAAAGTAAACAAATTTTACAGAGTTAATTTGAATCTTTGTGACCCCATGGATCATAGTCTGCCAGGCTCCTCTGTCCATGGGATTCTCTAGGCTGAACACTGGAGAGGGTTGCCATGCCTTTCTCCAGGGTATCTTCTAATTCTAGGGATCAAACCCACATCTCTTAATCTCCTGCATTGTAGGCAGGTTCTTCACCACTAGTGCCACCTGGGAAGTCCAAGATTAACTTAATTAAAGTCAAATAATTAGTCAATTGACTATTGCTTAATCAGAAGGGAGGTTACCCTGGGTGGGCATAACCTTATCAGTGAGTCCAATGAAAGAAGATTTGGAGGTTGGATATAGAAGAAGTCAGAGATTCTCCTGTTAATTCTACAGAAACAAGCTACCATATGAACTACCTACAGAGAGCAGCAGGCAACTGCAGGTGTCCTTTAGTTGCTGAGAATCTCAATCTTACAACCACAGAGAATTAACTAATCAGCATGTGGATTCACTGAACTCTGTGAAATTGCCATTATTTTTTTGTAATAAAAATGTTTAAAGATCAGAAATTTCATGTGGTTCAACCTATATATGCTATCCACTCCAAATAATATGACTGTTGATATGTATTAGTTATTTTATCTGTATAATAAATTACAACAAACTTAGTGGCTTAAATCTAAGTTAATTGCTCAATCATGTCCGACTTTGCAACCCATGGACTGCAGCACACCAGGCTTCCCTGTCCATCACCAACTCCCGGAGCTTGCTCAAACTCATGTCCATCAAGTCAGTGATACCTTCAAACTATCTCATCCTCTATCATCCCCTTCTCATGCTGCCTTCAATTTTTCCCAGCATCAGAGTCTTTTCCAATGAGTTAGTTCTTTGCATCAGGTGGCCAAAGTATTGGAGTTTCAGTTTTAGCATCAGTCCTTCCAGTGAATATTCAGGACTGGTTTCTTTTAGGATAGGTTGGCTAGATCTCCTTGTAGTTCAAGAGACTCTGAAGAGTCTTCTCCAACACCACAGATCAAAAGCATAAATTCTTTGGTGTTCAGCTTTCGTTATAGTCCCACTCTCACATCCATACATGACCACTGGAAAAACCATAGCTTTGACTAGATGGACCTTTGTTGCAAAGTAATGTCTCTGCTTTTGAATATGTTGTCTAGGTTGGTCATAGTTTTTCATCCAATGAGCAAGCATCTTTTAATTTCATGGCTGCAGTCACTATCTGCAGTGATTTTGGAGCCTCACAAAACAAAGTTTCTCATTGTTTCCGTTGTTCCTCATCCATTAGCCATGAAGGGATGGGACCGGATGCCACAATCTTAGTTGTTTGAATATTGAGTTTTAAGCCAGGTTTTTCACTCTCCTCTTTCACTTTCATCAAGAGGCTCTTTAACTCTTCTTTGCTTTCTGCCATAAGGGTGGTGTCATCTGTATATCTGAGGTTATTGATATTTCTCCCAGCAATCTTGATTCCAGCTTGTGCTTCATTCAGCCCAGAGTTTCTCATGATGTACTCTGCATATAAGTGAAATAAGTAGGGTGACAATATACAGCCTTGATATACTCCTTTCCCAATTTGGAACCAGTCTGTTGTTCCATGTCCAGTTTTAACTGTTGCTTCTTGACCTGTATATAGATTTCTTAGGAGGCAGGTAAGATGGTCTGCTATTCCCATTTTTTAAAGAATTTTCCACAGTTTGTTGTGATCCACACAGTCAAAGGTTTTGGCATAGTCAATAAAGCAGAAGTAGATGTTTTCCTGGAGCTCTCTTGCTTTTTCTGTGATCCAATGGATGTTGACACTACAAACAAAGCTAGTGGACATGATGGAATTCCAGTTGAGTTAGTGTCTTAATCTAGGATCTGCTTGCTGTTTCAGTCTTACTGTAGTTCAGAAATCAAAGCACAACCTAGATGGGTTCTCTGCTCAGGGTCTCATAGGCTGAAATCAAGATATAGAGGGGCTTGAGTTCTCAATTGGAGCTCTGGGTTCTCTTCCATCTCCTGTGAATCTGTGAATGATTTCAATATCAGCAATTTTTAATTTTTAACATTTTATTTTTTTCTATTAGCTATTAACTTAATGAACCATATTAGATGGATTCATGGATTGAAAGGACTTTATATGATTATAGTTGAAATATTATTTAGCATATACAGGCAAGGTAAATAGTGTCCATTAATGAAACATGCCTTAAGACATAGTTCAGTAGGAATGAATTATTCGTCATTTACTGACATTGGATATTTGGAAAACTAATTGAGTCATTTCATAAAGTATCTGAATTTCTCTTGGTTAAAAAACGCTATAATAACATCATTTGTATTACCTGAAAGACTTTCTGATACATAAATCTTGATAATTCAACTTCTCACCATGTGAAAATTCAGCTTTATAATGTTTTTGCTGAAAGCTAAAAATGAATTTAAGATTACCTACCAAATGCATGTGTTTCACTGATCAGAGGCAACCTATATTTCTATAAACTTAGATGCAATCAGCATAGCCAACCTGAAGCACATGTGAATAGGGTGTCTATAAGTAAAGGATGCCTTAGTGATTGCTTAAACATCTGGCAGAAAAATACCAATGATTATGGTGTTTCAAGTTAAGTTCTTTTTTGAAATATTTCTTGACATCATATATGAAACATATAAAAAGAACCTGATTGCTTTGTAAGAGTAGCTATATCTCAACCATAGAAGTAATTTAGTTTTTATTTACTTTTAGTTGAATATTTTAAAAGATATACAAATGTAAAACAAATTTATTTTTTAAAAGTATAGTAAAATATCATGAAAAAACAAGGATCATTAGTCTTCTGAGTAATCACAAAATTTTCTCTTGTTCCAGAAAGACATAACCATTCCCTTTTATTTTATTTCATTTTCCTTCTTCCTGCCCTTCCTTCGTTCCTTCCTTTCATAAGTATTTATTGACTCTCTGACTATGTGCTGGGGTCCTGGGGATTTAGTGAACAAAACAGACACAACCCCCCTCATGTACTGTATATTCTATATGGGAAACAAACCTACAATGCTGGGAATAATATGAACTTAAACAGGTAAGGGATCTGGGATGATGGAAGTTGCTATTTTAGATACTAAAGAAGTTACCTGTTGGAACATTCTGGAGAGGGAGTGAAGGGTACTTTGTTTTTGTCTTATTTTATTTTATTTTTAATATGCTGAACACAGGAAAGGCAAGGTGACTTCTCTCTTCCCAGCTTTTCAGATTCTCCTTTGAACCTTCCGATTAAGCTAAGGAGTCTTGTATTTGCAGAAGACCAAAAGCAGTGCAGTACCACTAACTGACAGCTCTAGAAGTTGTTCCAGAACTAGATGCCCTGAAGTAGAGCAATAAGTTAAGTTTCTTTACGAGTGAGGGCAAAGGAGAGGATGCTGTCACGGTGCTTACAGGAGTCTTGGTGACAAAAAATAGGAGAGGTGTGTATTTGGAGAAGGCATGGGAGGACAAGGGAGGTGAGGGGGAGACGCTGAAAGGATCTCAGAGGCTAAATTTTCCTACTTCACACTGGAGGCTGCTGCTGCTGCTGCTGCTAAGTCGCTTCAATTGTGTCCAACTCTGTGCAACCCCAGAGACGGCAGCCCAACAGGCTCCCCCATCCCCAGGATTCTCCAGGCAAGAACACTGGAGTGGGTTGCCATTTCCTTCTCCAGTGCATGAAAGTGAAAAGTGAAAGTGAAGTCGCTCAGTCGTGTCTGACTCTTAGCGACCCCATGGACTGCAGCCTACCAGGCTCCTCCACCCATGGGATTTTCCAGGCAAGAGTACTGGAGTGGGGTGCCATGTGACAAAAATCTTTTCAATCTTTGAAAAGTATCACAAAGTTGCCAGAACTGTTAAACCTGAAGCCTCTAAAGGGTAAATACATAATTCATGTTAATGATATTTACATAATTTTCAGGTACCTGGCACTAGCTGTATTTTGAAAACTTGATCAACATGGAAAGAACCTTGGATTTTAACTGTAGGAAATGTAATTAATTCCTTGTTCTATAATTTATGTGCTCTGATCTAGACCATTCATTTTGATTTTATATTACTCAGAATTGAAATGTCCATGGCTATCTGCCTTTTATGAGGATAAGGTGTCCATCATTTTACCTTTAAAAATGTGTCTTATCTTTTATGTCATTTCTTAAGGATGTGCTTTATTTTTCATGTGCTTCTCAGACTTTTGTTTTTAATTTATATGTTATTTTGGTAATCACTAAAAGGTAATATGACTCAAACATTACAGAGATTTTGAATTAGGTATAGGTTATTGTGGATGTGTTTTTATCCTCTTGACAGCTCAAAGGCATGAACACAATTTTCTGGGTTTAAAGGAATGAGTCCATTTAAAATTGGCATTGCGCTCATCATTGGTGTCATAGATGGAAATGGAGTGTGACAGGCGGCTGTTAACTCTGGCAACTTGTCATGTACCAGCTGTTTTGTCACAATTCAAAGGGCCCAGAGGCAAATACTGAGGAAAACAATTAAGCAATAAAGAAATAGAATCACATAAAAATAGCACCTAATATCAAAAGAACAAGTTTCAGCAATCAATAAAAAAGGTGAACACCCACGGAGAAGTGTCCATCACAGTAAAAATGTGAGGAGACTTACTTTCAGCATCTTCAAAGAACGAAATCAGATACTGTGATTTTTCAAAGCTTCTAGATTTTATTTCGACTAATTTTTGGCTAATGAATCTAATTTTCCTTTAAAATTTCAGTCAAAATGCTACAGTACAATGAATTGAATTATACAAAAGAAATACCTAAATTATCATAGTCACAATTTGCAATCTGTACTCTTTGAGGATTTTATGGTTAGTACATCAAAATTCTAGTTAAAATTCAAAACATGACTCTTTCTATGGAATTTATGTTCTAATACAAGTTGTATTACTTAATTTTTTATTACTATTATTTTTTTAATTTTTATTTTTACTTTATTTTACTTTATAATACAGTATTGGTTTTGGCATACATTGACATGAATCCGCCACGGGTGTACATGAGCTCCCAAACACGAACCCCCCTCCCTCCTCCCACCCCACATCATCCCTCCGGATCATCCCCGTACACCAGCCTCAAGCATCCTGCATCCTGCATTGAACATAGACTGGCAATTAGTTTCTTACATGACAGTATACGTGTTTCAATGCCATTCTCCCAAATCATCCCACCCTCTCCTTCTCCCTCAGAGTCCAAAGTTGTATTACTTTAGAGAATATGGTGACTTTTTCTAGTTCTTCCTCTTAACTCTGAAACAAACTGAGTCAGCATCATCTGTGGGATGATCATGGGTTGACTCTCAATTTACCTGGTTTTAACTGAAAGATGGCTTCTCAGGCACATGGTGGTAAAGAATCCGACTGCCAGTGGAGCAGATACAAGAGACTCGGGGTTGATCCCTGGGCTGGGAAGAGTAGGAAACGGCAACTCACTCCAGTATTCTTGCCTGGAAAATTCCATGGACAGGAGCCTGGCAGGCTATAGTCCATGGAGTCACAAAGAATCAGACACCACTGAGCCCTCATGTACAATGCACAATAAAGTGAAAGATACACTTAGTAGCAGTAAGTGTGAAGGTCAAGGAACATAGAAATCCTGTCAAGTATGGACGATATTTCTCACTTGCAATGGGCGTCAGGGAACCTTAGGATCACTCTTTGCCTCTGTGATTGGGTCAGATCCTTCTGGAATTACCTAGGTCCTTGTTGGGTCATCTCCAGTTTACGATCACTGTCAGTATTAATGTAATTGGGTTCTGACTTTGGGGAGGACAGTCCTAGGACAGAGTAAACCATGCCAGATTCTCTTTATAAAGATCCTAAAACCCAAAACAGTCAGTCACAGAGAGAAGGAAGAAGTTTATTTGTCTGAGACAAGGAAATAAGTCACAAAGTGAATGTTCAGGCTCTGGTGTGAGATAAACCTGGGCTTGATTTCTGACTCCTCCCCTATCAGCTGTCTGTGCATGCATGCTAAGTCGCTTCAGTCATGTCTGACTCTGTAGGTAAATATTTAAACACTGTAAGCTACAGCTGTGTTTATCCCTAAAACGAGGAGACTCTTGTGTCTTAATGTCACTATGAGGATTAAATCACATAATCTTCATACGCTTACTAATAGAATTTGTGAGTAATACATTAACAAACATTCCTTTGTTTTGGCTGTTTCTATGTTCTATTTATCATTAACATCATCACTGTCATTTTGAATTTGTGGCTTCAAAGACCATAAAATCTGCTTCCGTGTTTTTCCCTCCAGGAAATACTTTTTGACTTTCCCTTACCATGAAGAACCTATAACACCTTGTAGACTATCCATATTTACCTGTGCTTGTCTTATTTTCTGAGACAGTGCCAGCTCACTGAGTGTGAAGACTTGATTGCACCTGTCTATTTGCCACCATCGTATTTAGCAAGATGCTTCGTATGCATTAGAAGTTAAATATTGGTTGTGGAATTGAATTACTACCCAGTTTGGGTTTTAGTGTTTCTTCATGTATTGTTGCAAAACCCACTGTTTGCAATTGGAAGTCTTTTATTACAGATTCGAAACATTGTTTTTGAATGCATAAATGAGTCATTATGATTTAGATTAAAAAAAAAAAAACAGGATAATCCAACTTCCCCCACATAATCTCAGAATTTCCCAATCTAATTTCCCCCTAGAGAGTTATGAAAACTTTCCTCTTCCAATTGCAAATTATGAAGTTTTGTTATGAATTTGAAAGTGAGGTTTTGGTAAAGTACACTCAGAGAGAGATCACAGAGTAATTTATTTTAGGAATCCTATGAGCAAAAAAAAAACATATTTTATTTGGTCAGTTCCTAATGACTCAGAAATCTGTTGGATACTTACAATGATGAAGGCTGTAGGAGCCTCATTTCCTTGCTCTTGATCCTATGTCTTCAAGGATTCAGGGGACTTAAGCATCTTTCATGAAGAGTAAAGCTACTCTTAAGTTTTAGGAATAATCTGGGGGACTCATCAAACTAATTTTGATTCTGAATTTAGAATTAAAATTGGTAAGACATACCTTCTATTTCTCATATGTTCTCAGGTTTTCTAGAATTTTCACCAAACAGGAAAGGTGAAATTTATGGAAAAATCAGAGTCAAGTAGATCACTCCTTAGGTACCTAAAGGAAAAATGAGAATGGTGAAAATGCCATAAAGGTTTGAGCCTTAACTGACTGAAACAACAAAACAAGAAAACAGAGAAGGATCCAAGCTGCAGCAGAAATGCTTCTGACAGGTGGCAGTCTGTCCGCCACCTAGAATCCTGCTGATTGAAGAGACGGCATTGGAAGGGCCTGGGCCCTGGGCCCTTGTGAAATAATGATTAAAATACAGCTAAATTATATAGTAGATTTATTTTGTCAGTCTGAAAGCAGGGATGTAGAGTATCTGTATCGTAGAACAAAGTTGCAGTGCTCAGGAGAAGAGCATTTCTGGGCATTGACAGTAGCAGAAGTGCTGGAAGTCTGGTTCCACTTAGATGTAAAAATTAGTGCTCTTATACTAGAGCCTCAGTCATGACATACAGTGTCCTAGATTATGGAATCACAGAAAGCTATATCTGGATACCATCTAATCTGATTGCTTCCTTATTTTAAACAGAGGAAAAACTGTAAATCCAGAGTAATTTGTTCAAAATATTTATTACGTATTTTGAATTGCAAGTGTGTGTTTTTTAAAATTCATTTTTGACTGTGCAGTGCAGCCAAATCAGATATTAGTTCCCCAATCAGGGATTGAACCGGGGTTGTGGCAGAGAAAGCGCAGAATCCTAACTTCTGGACTGCCAGGGAACTTCCACAAGTTGTGAGTGTTGAAAGCCTGAAACAAATCAAGTGTAACAACAACAAAATTATCCCAATAACTGGAAAGTCAAAAGAGAGAGCTGTCTCCATGAACAGCTCCATTCAGGAGCTCAAATAATATCACAAGAGACTTGATTTTTCTGCAGGTCTCAGATCAGCACACTCCCCTTCACCTTGCTGGGCTTCACTCTCAAGCTCTGACTGTGAACAAGGTGACCATCATCTTCTGCTTCACATCCTCTGAGGTCCAAGTCTAGGAGGAAAGGAATTTTCCCTCTGTGTTACCATTCACTTGTCCCTCCCACACAAGCATGGAGCACTGTCTTAATTAGACCGGCCATAGATTAAGTTCCCACTTGTGACTCCATCATTGTGGCCAGGACAAGTTGAAGCACTGATGGGCTTAGATCTGATGTAAAAGGGTATTTCATGTTCAAAAATGAGGTTAGGAACTCAGGTTCCATGAACCAAGAGGAGAGGTGAAGAGTCCCTCACAAAAGATAAGAAGCGAAGTATTAACAGAAAAAAGTAGATACAAGCTGAGATAGTAAAATGTTATTTTTAAAAACCTTTTTATATTGAAGTTTAGTTGATTAACAATATAGTTTTAGTCTTAGTTTCAGTTGCATAGTAAAGTGAGTCAGTTATGTGTGTGTATATATACATATATATATATATATATGTATATATGCACACACATGCTTAGTCTTTTACAAATCCTTATCCCATTTAGGTTGTTAACGTAATATTGAGCAGCATTCCCTGCGCTATACAGTATGTCCTTGTTGATTATTTATTTTAAATAGAGCAACGTGACATGTACACACTGCTATAGTAAAGAACTATTAGGTCAAAAATTAATCTACATGGGCTATCAGAGTTATTCACTAAAATTGCATCCCTTAAAGTCTTCCTATGAAAAACATATAATCCATATATGTCGTGGGTTGTATTTATTCTACACCCATATGTACTACTCCTCCCAGCAGGAGTATACTCAGATGAAACCCTGGATTTGCTTTGTGAGCAAAACAGCATGCATTGATTTTGAGTAGAAGCTTCAAGAGCCAAAATGGGATTCAACAAATTTGTGTTTCCTTCTGTCATCATAACCAATGGTGCTTCAGCGACAAGACTTCTCTGTTAGTTTGGTTTTCAGAAGCGAAGATTAACTGGGGCAGAGCCACGTCAATGCATGAAGGACTTAGACATGAAAGAAGATTAGATCTTTTCTGCTGTAATAGACTAAAACTTTAGGATTGTTAGTTATCATCATAAGATGTTAGCCTGAATGATACAACTTCCTAAAAGGAATCACCAATTGCCTTTCTCTTTTGGCATTTATAAACAAAGAAGAATCTTTTCTTCTACTGCTCTTTCTAATCTTCTTGCTCCCCAGCTAAGCTAAGCATTTTGGTGGTGGTTTAGTAGCTAAGTTGTGTCCGACTCTTGTGACCCCATGAGCTGTAGCACACCAGGCTCCCCTGTCCATGGGATTCTCCAGGCAAGAATATTGGAGCTGGTTGCTATTTTAATTTGATGCAAAATTATTTTAGTTTTTGGTAAAACTAACTCCTTTTAGTTGGTTCTGTCGCTAATCTGAAATGTGCCACATATAAGTTCTGTGACTTTGGACAAATATCTTTATCTCTCTAGATCTTATATTCTTTTAACTGTGAAATATTGTGTTTAATCACTAGGTGACTCTCCAAATCACCTCTGTCAATGAATACCTATGGTTTCATGAGTTCATGCTCTTCTTTCCTTTCTAGTACCTACTATAATTTGTAAGTAAATATGCTTTTGTGTTGCTTTTTACTCTTTATTCTCTCCACACTAGGACTATAAGCTCCAGGAGGGTAGAGACTATCTCTGCCTTTGTTACCATTGTACACTCAGTGCCTGTCAGAATGTCTTGTGTATCATAGGATGGATAATGTCGCTATCAATTTTCTTAGAAATGTTATATGAGTCTCAGCTGGAATGAAACATTATCTAGATTAATAGCTTTAGGTAGGCATTATTTGGCAGTTGTCCAAGACAAATGTCTATGTACATATCTAGAAATAATGTGTAAAATGCATTCTAGAAGTGCATATTTTCATAGAATCAGAAATCTGCGTCTTCTTGCTGTTAACAGTATGAAACCGCACAAATCATCCTATCAAATCATTGTCAAGCCAAGAAAGTGGTTAAACCCACAGGTCTGGCATTCTGGAAATTAAAGCAAGGGGTGAATTTAGGAGCTGATATTCAGGGATGTGTACACAGACTGTTAAGATTCTTTTTAATTTGACATTTAAAAAAAATCAACATGGATTTGAAATAAAATGCTTTTACATAACAAAATACTATAACATACATACTAATGATGGTTTAATTCTTTAGCAATTCCCCCTTTGGCCTCTAGATGTCTCACTTGGGACTCCCATTGCAGAGGATTATTCTGATGCAATACCTCACTGTAGGCTGGGCTGAAATGTCAGCTTGGGAACTAAAAGAGGGAACCATGTGAATTTAACTGCAGTTGGGTCAAAACATTCCATCAGTACTTTTTTTTTTTTTAAACTTTCTCTAAAAATGCAAATAACAGATGGTGGGAGAATAGACAGATTTATGAGAAAAATTACTTTGTATTAGTCATTCTGATGAGCCACATCCCAAGAAGGCCGTGCCTTTTTGGCTATGATAAACAGTTTCCAGGTGTAACTCTTGATGCTGAGAAACTGATATTTAAGACAATCATCATCGGCCCATCTTAACAGCTTTTTGTCCACTTCAAAAATAATTCATAGCCTATATAACAATAGGCATGGTATGGAAATCCAATATATTAATGTTTTTAGAATATGAGTTATAGAGAAAACATGAGTTTAACCTAGGAAACCTGCTTATGTAAGTTAAGTCAGAAGCTGAACTAACAGTTTTATTTCTTGAAACATTAAGAAACATTTTGGAATTGGGCAAAAAGTTTATTTATTAAGATATTTTTAACATAAATAAATGTGAAATAATACTCTTGCAGATATTTCAATTGGTAAAATGTGTTCCCAGATCCATGTGTTATATAGATTCATATATAGTGTATATGCAAATGTTATGATAATATTGAGTTTATTAGGGGAATGTGAAAGATAGATGACCCACAGTGATTTAGAAATAATATTACATTTCAGGTAATATTCAAAATACTTCAAAGCACAATTGAACAAACTTGAGCTTCTAGCACAAAATCTAGATTTATTTCTCTAACGTGAGGGGGGCGGTCAGGAGGGTGGGAATCTCCTCCTGTCCCTAAAATAGGCTAGCAAGAGCAAATTACCAACATTTATCTATGGGAAAAAAATGAATGAAAGCAGGTGAGCAAAGTCTGATTCTTTTTGGCCAATTTACTAAAGAAATGCTTTCTTTGTAGATTGTCATTGTACTATGCTTCAGTTTCTATATCTTTATTTGTTTGCTATGTTTTATTTTAAGCCCTGCAGATCTAAAGAAAAATTTAGAATGTTTTTTGCTGATCATTTTGATTTTGATTTAAATTGGACACCAATAAAGTTAATAAAATGTGTGTGTTAATAATCACTCATTCACGTGCAACTATGCGACCCCAGGGACTCCTCTGTCCGTGGGATTTCCCAGAATATTGGAGTGGGTTGCCATTCCGTTCACCAGGGGTCTTCCCCACCCAGGGATCGAACCCAGGTTTCCTGCATTGGAGGCGGACTCTTTACCATCTGAGCCACCAGGGAAGCCCTAGTAAAATGTATGGGTCTCAAAATAGTTGCTGTAACTACTCACTTTGCAGAACCAGAAACAAATGATTACAAAAATCTCAGTGTGCCTCATTTTGCATCTGTACTATTTCAAGTTTGATGAATTTACTTTTTTCCATTGGTTCAGGTAACTTGATCACTTAATTTACATTTACAAATATGTCACTTTCATATTTAAAAGCACTTTTCAAAGAATTTTTGCAAACTTCCTAATTATTGATGAACTTTTGGGTCTGACATGCAAGCTCTCCTTGGGCTAGTTCTATCTTCCTTTTCCAGATTTTCTCCTAATTAGTACAAAGCAATCTAAGATCTCTTTTTATATGTATCTATTATAGTAAATTGTTCAACTCAAATATTTTTTTTATTTCACGATGCCTATTTTAGTTCCTTCAGGTAGACATGATTCAATCTGTCTCTACTTAGGGAAATTGAAGCACCATTATGTACTTACTGATCTCTAGATATTGATTTGTAAAGTCAGTCGTAGTTGCTGGGGTGAAATGCAGCACTGGCTCCCTTATAGGGTGGGTAGGGAGAGAACCAAGAAAGAAACAGATCACTCCAGATCAGTAAGTGGTGGTTTTAATAAGCAAGGGAGGGCTTCCTTGGTGGTTTAATGGTGAAGAATCTGCCTGCCAACACAGGAGACATAGGTTCAGTCCCTGGTCCAGAAAGATCCCACATGCCTCAGAGCAATCAAGCCCATGCACCACAAATACTGAGTCTGTGCTCTGCAGCCACTGGGCCCACATACCGCAGCTACTGAAGCCCACGCAGTAGATTCCATGTTCCTCTCGAAAAGAAACCACTGCAATGAGAAGCCCAAGCATTACCATTAGAGAGTAGCCTCCACTCTCTCTACAACTAGAGAAAAGCCTGCAGCAATGAAGATTCAGCACAACCAATAAATAAATAGAATTATTTTTAAAAAAATAAGCAAGGGAACTTACTTGTGAGACTTTTCTTGGGCAGCTGCAAGATGACTAGATCTTTGCACCTGCCTCTAGAATCTTAAAAGTTTATACAGAGACCTTAACTGGGTTCAGTCATGGATTCAGTTCAGGTGGTCTCAACAATACCTTCTCTCTCATGGGTAAGTCCTTGAAACCCCTGCTAGTATGGAAATGACAAGATATATATTGCAAGGAGAGGGAGGAGATAAGAAGTCTCAAAGCGCATGGGTGACTGCATGCCTCCCGCTTTCAGGTCAGCGGAAGGTTATGATAACTTTCTCCAACACAAGACTCGATCAAGATTTTTAAGTTGAGGTCAGCAATGTAACTTATTCCTAAGAGCATTGCTTGACCTCCAACAGTAACTGGTTGAAATAAATTGAATTCTATTTGTCAATTTTCCAGTCAAAGGAATTGATACAGTCAACATTATCTGTGGGAGGAGGGATACTATGGCTATGATACCTTACTGTTGAGAATACAGCATGAGAAGAGGGAAAGAGAGGAACTGAGAGAAGTTTGTGGAAAAAGACAAAGATATTAGAGAGATACAAGAGAAAGGGAGGAACAAGAAGAGGAATGAGCAACAAGAAAGTTAAGTCAATCTCAGCCCTGAATGGTACTATTTCTAAAATCTTCTGTCTTAGTGCCACCTCATCTTGAAACTCCCAATTTTATTGATGGCAGTTTAGTGGGAATCAATCAGCCTTTAAAGTCTAGGAATCCAGCGAGGGATCAACCAGTCTGTGCAACTCCTGAGAAATGAGGAGGTTAAGCCAATTCCCTGATCACAGGAGGATGTTCTAGAAGCTTCAGAGGTACTTTTTCCCCAAAATGGTACCTACTCTTCATAGCAAATTCTGAGTGCTTCATCTATGGAGCAGCTGGAATTCCCTAGACATATCTATCAAATACAGAGGCTTACATTTACCTGTAAAATTGGGAAATATTTAAATTTATAATCAGTTGTTTGTCTGTTGTGGATGATTCACTTAGATTATTTTGGTCTCAATTTTCACATTCTGAAGGATGATTGTCAAGCTAGAGTTCTCAGCGAACTCTTCCAGGTTTAAGATTCTGTTTTGCTGTTCCAGAAATTAAAGTATAGGTTTTTAAATCTAATCCCCTAATCATAACATGTCAATTAAATATTTTGTCTATTAAAAGTAGTTTTAGAACTTTAAACTTTTAGAGTCCCTTTTAAGTTAATTAGAAAATGAAAAAAAATAATTTTTTATAAGTTCAATTCACAAAAATTTATTGACAATCTGTCATGTGATGGCCTCTGCCAGGTGCTTGGGTTATGCCAATGAGGAGAACACTTCTTGCTCTGCACATGAAGCAGATACTTGAACTCACTAAAAGATTAGTAGGTCTAATTAAATTATATCTTTTGTATATCATAAGTTTAAAATTTTTGATTAATATGCATTTAACATTTTTAACCAAAACAATCAACTCTGCCTTTAAAAACTATTATGATGATGCTAATGATAGCAAACATATTTTTATTAGAACACTTATAAATGAAGGCAAGTCTTGATAAATGCATGTGCACTGTTGAGAATATAGAAAAAAGTACAGTGGCGTTGGTGCAAAGTTTGTGATTTGTTTATAAAACTCTGGAAGAAGGCTACTTGAATTTAATTCTAATAGTCCAGATGAATGTCATGTAAGAGTTCCGACAGAAATAGGTGGATCTTTTAAATGATATAATTGATGAGTTTTTAATAAAGATACTTTCTCCTTAGCAAGTAGTATGGGCAGGGTTTAGAGAAACCAGTAAGGGAAGAATCAGGACACACGAGGCTAGCAACTCTAGGGCTCCATGACCATCCCTTCATCAGAAGTAGAGAGATGGGTTTCCAGAACACGGAGATGTTAGATGTGTGGGTAAGATAGCCTGAGAAACACTATGGTCTTTGACAGGGTGACACAGCCAACCCGTGGTCACCTGGTAAGGAGAGTTACATTGTAATAGACATCCTGGCCACATTCTCCTCTTCTGATTCAATCTACAGCTGCCTCTTATTGGCTCAGTCCAACCCAGAGAGCAAGGTAGCTCACTGGCAGGATCCATAGAGGTCAACCTTCTGCAGCATAGAGCAGGATCAGGAAGACCGCTGCATGAAAGTGCATAAGGTTATGGAGGACACGCAAAACCATATGGTGATCAGAAATGATTAAAATCACATCTTGATGATCTTTCTAGTTTAACATGGAAAAATTACTTACATAACAGAAAAGTTTATTCATTTTTATTTCATTTTCAAAATTCAAAGTAATATTCTAATTACTCATTGTGTAGAACATTATTTATATATCACAAAGATGATAGTGTCTTCTCCAAAACTAGTAAAATAAAACTGTTAACCTTTAGAATTATTTAGTAATAATGGAGGCATTTCTCAGCTTTAAATGTTACATATTAATAACATTCAGTACCCACTTAAAAATTAATTTCATAATAGCATGCAGGAAGAAAAAAAAACTATATTCATGTAAAACCCTAATCACAAGTGTTTCAATTTGGTTCATTTTAATTCATAGAAATAAATAGATACTTTAATTTTTATAACATTAAAAGTACACCCTCTCTAAAAGCAAACCAAAAAAAACACAATACTACTTCATATTGTTATCTGGGCTTAATTATATTAACATCTAGTGATTATAAGCAGAATCTATGGTCTGTATTTCTCCTCAGAAACAGATAATTATGATTATGCTCATTTTATTTATTTGATTTATCTATTATCCCCAAATTAAAATGGAAAAAATCTAAGTATTCTACATTTTTTTAAAAAGTAGCTGTCTTTCTGATAATACAGAATAACTACTAATTTTTGTTGAATCAATTTCTGTGTTTTGCTTTGCTTCTATTTTAAATCTAAAGTTACAGCTGAAAGAATTAGATAGAGACTTCTAGTTTATCAATTGTTTTTAATGTCAAAGCACACACATTTTTAATACATAATCTGGCTTAGATAAAACTGTCTGCTCTATCAGGTGGAGTGTATTTGGCAAAAGCAGTTCTTGGCAGTTCAACATAACATATGTTAAACATATACCAAATGTTTTGGTACAACTTGGTGAGATTAGCACAACCGGCAAACTCTTCAAAAAAAAAAGGCCACGATGTCACATTGGCTTGGAAATAGAATCTGGGCTGAAAATAGAGAGAAAAATAAAAGTTCTCTTAAGGTCAAGGGCAACAGCTGAACAGCCCTGGGGCTACCTGTTTCAAAGGATACAGTGTCTAGTGTTTATAGATGAAATGTTGGTTTCTATGGGGGGAGGGTGATCACAGGAACAAATATCCCTGACACCCAAACAAAATAATCCCAAATAAAATGAATGATGTAGCCCACAATAAAAAGGGAGATAACTATTCATGGGAAAAATGCATGACCTCACTCTTTCAGAATACCCAGTGATTCATCAGCGTTTTCCAGCTTTCTTGCCTGCTTGCTTTGAATCTCACAGTTCTGTCCCTTTCTCTTTTGCCCCCAGGGTTAGATCACTAAACTGAAGGTCCTGGGGTTTGAGAAGGATGTTAAGATTTAAGGAAAGCCCACAGATTGTGAAAATACTTCTTTTCAATAATTTAGAGGCAGTGTCTTTCTCAGGAGCTAAATGTTATTATCTTTGCTTCTTTTCCTCATTATTATTATTATTCGGTCTCAGACAGGCTGTGTGCTGACTTCCTTGAAAAAGAAGCCTCTGTGATCATAAGGAAAATGTTATGGAAATGTATTTATAAGCAGGAGGAATCAGCTAAAAATATCATTAAGAGCAGGCTAAGTTATAATTTTAAATTGTGGCACTTGCAGAACCTTGAAGTGCTATCAGTCCATCTCCTTCTTTGGAAAAGGCACCATAGTTTAATCAAATAACTGTGAAACCACTGCCTTGAAATTGCAACCAAATTGTTTGTGCAGTGTTATGTATCTAAGGGAACAAGTGTGGACTTCTAGTATTACATTATTAGTTTCTTTAGAGCCGTGTGCACTTCAAAGATTTTTCAGAATCTAGTAATGCTATGTTACGCAGGGCCCAATTACCCCGTGGGTGGAAGCTCCAGGCTTCCTGCTATTCCTCCTCTTCTCATCTTGGTATCTCCTGATTATTTCTGATTTAGGGCTCTGCAATGTGGGATACAGGAGAAGGAGGGCAAATCTGTCTGGTTTGTTCTGCCAGGCATTTACAACTTTCTACAAAGATGATAAAAACACTACTGGGGAACAAAAGAGTTTTTGATTAAGCCACTGCTTTCAGCTATACTCTACCTGTGAGTCTCAGCATAAGCCATACCTTGGTGCCTATTAAAATGCAGATTCCTGTGTCCTGCTTCCCGAGCTCCAGCTGTGGTACCTTTGAGATCTCTAATTTTTATTGGGAATCTGTGGGCCTGAGGGTTACACTTTGAGGAACCCAGCACTACAATGTTCCTCTATCAGAAGCCTGATCTTTAGACATCAAGTCAAGCCAATAGATTTTCATCTATGCTAACTGAGAAATTTCTAGAAGCATCATTTCACTGCTGCTCAGTGATTCAGTCCCGTCAAAGCTGCTGGTACAGCTCTGGCCCTCAAGAGTTCCAAGTAATCCCTCTAAAAGCCTATTAACAATTAATGATCTAAAGAAGTGAAGAGGGGTGACTTACAAATTACGTATTAATACCACCTCTTCATTTGGCTGGCTTGATGATACCAATGTAGAGAAAACCCTGGTACATGGGAGGATGAAGGTTGGGACAAGATTCCATAGTGCTTCTCTTATTTCAGAAGTATCTGCATGCTTCCATGGTCTGTGGGTCTCGATGACCTCTGTCTACCCACATTTCTGCTTGGCTCCTGGCCTTGCTGTGGCTGCCTGGGCAGATAAAGCACTTTGTTTTCACTCTGAGAGCTTTCCTTTCTGCTTATTTGCAGTTTTATCACTCTGTACCCCATCTGATTCAGACTGACTGCTTACAACTCGATGCTGTCAGCACTATATTCATTTATACAAGTGGGCTGAGTGTAAATATTCTGAGGTCATTTCCTGAGATGGCTTCACCAACCAAATGGCAAGTTATTTATTTCTATTTGTTGTTTCTTTAGGGAACTCAAACCTGGGGTCACTTTGTATGCTTATTCATTATATTTAATAAATATGATGCTTATTTTTTGTAATCAACATTATTTAAGGTGTAATTTGCATACAAAACATCCCCATGTGAAATGTACAGGTTGGTGACATGTTCTTATTTTGAAAGAAGAACAGTCACTGTCCACAGTGATTTTGGAGCCCAAGAAAGTAAAGTCTGTCTCTATTTCTATTTTTTCCCCATCATCTAATTGGCTGGCCATGAAGTGATGGGAATGGATGCTGTGATCTTAGTTTTTGAATGTTGAGCTTTAAGCCAGTTTTTCCACTCTCCTCTTTCACCCTCATCAAGAGGCTCTTTAATTCCTCTTCACTTTTTGCCATTAGGGTGGTATCATGTGCATTAGGGTGGTATCTATATCTGAGGTTGCAAATATTTCTCCTGGCAATCTTGATTCCAGCTTGTGATTCATCCAGCCCAGCATTTTGCATGATGTACTCTGCACTGCTGCTGCTTAGTTGCTCAGTTGTGTCTGACTCTTTGGGACCCCATGGATTGTAGCCCACCGAGCTCCTCTGTCCATGGGGATTCTTCAGGCAAAAATACTGGAGTGGGTTGCCATGCCCTGCTCCAGGGGATCTTCCCAACCCAGGGATCAAACCCAGGTCTCCCGCATTGCAGGTGGATTCTTTACCATCTGAGTATATAAGTTAAATAATCAGGGTGGCAATATACACCCTTGAATTATTCCTTTCCCAATTTTGAGCCAGGCTATGGAAGAATAATAGATACACACAAAAAAATGCAATGGTAGTACAGAGTGTCCCATTTACTGTTCATCCAAGTGCCCTCAGTTGTTACATCTTAAAGAATTATATCAGGAAAACTGTGTTACTATGAAATGTGTATATCATTTGATGTTATTTTATCTCATGTAGAGAGGTATAGTCACCACCACTATCAAAATACATGCAATAATGAAGCTGAAGAAACACAAACACAAAATCGGGAGCATACAAAGTAGAAAGATAAAGCAAGTTAAGCTTTGTGAATGATAACATAGTCTCTCAGTTTAAGCTTCAGAACTGACGATGAAATTCCTAGCATCCAGGGTGAAAAGGAAAACATGATGAATGGAAGAGCACTCATTATTAGAAAAGAGGGTGCCTGCCTGCCAGTTCTTCGGTGAAAAGAACTTTTTTCTGCTGATGTTAAATTTAAAAGAAATAACTCAGAAAAAGTTTTACACAGACCATACTGGGGTAATGGTTAACATTCTGAGCTAACATTTCTATAGCAAAAGCAAGCACAGATTTTATTTAGCTGGCTACTTTTCTTTGTGACTATTACTCACAAATCCAAAAGCAAACTATTGATGCACAATTTCCCAAGCTAACAAATAAGACACATTCTGTGGCTAGCACTTGAACAGAGCATAAAAAAGGCTATGGGATGAGGTGGCTTCTATGGACAGAATTACTATGACTCAGCGTCTATTTCTAGTTTTCCTTTTCAGCTTTTTATGAATGAATGAGGCCATGTGTCCAGGTATGGCCAAAGAGCTGTGAGTATGGCAGTTTATCTTTTCAAAAGAAGGCTTTTGCTAAAGTATGACACTCATATTCCTCTATCAGAAGACGAGGTCTAGCTTTCCTTACCTTGAACAATACAGATGGGCTTTGTAGGAGAGTATGACTTCAGATGTTAGCTTTTGCCTGGCCCCCTCAGTTAATCTGTTTTTATCTCTCTTCTTGCACTTTTATGAGTCTTATACCAACATATATACTTCCCTGGTGGTTCACTGGTAAAAAAAAAATCCACCTCCAAATGCAGAAGATGAAGGTTCAATCTTCAGGAAGATCCCTTGGAGAAGGAAATCACCACCCATTCCAGTCTTCTTGCCTGGGAAATCCCATGGACAGAGGAGCCTGGTGGGCTATAGGCCATGGGGTTGTAAAAGAGTTGGACACAGCTTACAGACTAAGCAACAACAATGCCAACACATAAGAAATTCAACCATCCTGAAGGAGTCATGCTGGAGAGAATGCATAGAGAAACAACACAGAGATGAGGAATTCTGTCCAAGGCATTCTAGCTCTTCCAGCCCAGAACTCTTCAAGTCATTCAAGTTTAAGACCCACATATGAGAGTAAAGAAGCCCTAGAGATGAACTGCAATTTCAGGAAAGGAGGTTAATTTAATATTTATTTGCAAGGAAATATAAGCAAATTACTTAGACTTCCTAGGTCTAGAAGGGTGATTGAACTGCAAACTCCTATGCTATTTGCAAGTGTTGGTAAAGAATGTCACAGCATCCTACATACTAGTGTCAATTTTGAATCATCTTAGAGATCAGGAAATATTAGGGATCACTTGAAATATTAGGGAAAGAGAATCATCCATTCTCATAGAAGACCCTCTTCTGAATAATCTCTGTGGAGGCAACAAATACAAAAACAATTTCAACAAATATTTCTGATAATTTTTATTGCAATGAATTTTGTTATAAGTGTTACTTTTCTGAAGCTTGTTTTTCTCAGTCTTTATGTCTAATTTTTTAATGCTTTTCTTTTTTTGTTTTATCTCCTAGACCATAGTTGATTGTGAGTACTTGGTTGACCACAAGATAATATATTAGGGCTGAATAAGACTTTAATGATCATCTTGACCTAAATCCCAAATGTTGTGACAGAGGAAATTTGAGATTGAAAACATTCCCAGGGGCCTGACTTTAACTGTAACCTGGGCGCTGGGCTGTCAGTGCTGTCTGACTTCAGAGTTGCCAACTGACTTGACGGATATGCAATGAACAGCCTTTGCATAGACGACTACCTGACATCTGAGTATCCACAAAAGGTTGAGGAGTAGGAAAAGAAGAAATTGCAGTAGTCCATTTCTGCTGGTCACCTATGGAAACCCCCTTCATGGTCCTCTGACTAGTACCTAACCCAAAACAAAGATCAACATTGATAAACTTGTTACCAGACACCTACTTCCAATATGACTGTTCATCTCTTCTGGGAAAAAATGCAAGAACTATTATGTAATAATTACCTGTAATAGCTGGTTACTAATCCCAGAACAGAAAAATATTGTTTCCTATACTTTGTTGTATTTAGATAAGATAAATAATTTTGAAACTAATAGCTATTAATCTCTTTTTAATAGCATTCTGTTCAAAATCACACAAATTCAGAGTTCTTAAATTGGTTGTATCATCTGTCTTTCTGATAACATATTTCTTATTCTTATGTTTTAAAAAGTTAGATTTTAAGAGATTTACACATGCTCAAAGCATCTTTAAATGCCATATTCTCAGAGATTTTTTCTTATCACCTCATCTCCTTTTCAAAATAAAATAGCCCTCTCCTTTGCACTCTCTGATCACACTAGTCTTTCAGAGCTTTCACCCCGAGCTGTTATGATTCTGCTCAGTACAGTTTTATATTTCTCTGCCACCAGTCTGTAAGATCCAAAAAAGCATGAACAATGTCTATCAACTTCATCATTATAGGTTTATAGAGTAGCTGGTATAAGTATTTGTTAAATGAAGGAAGGATCCACTTTCAGCTCTAACACTATCATTTACAGGGTCTTCTCGAATAGATAATCAATAAGAAAACTTATGAAATAAGATTGCAGTTAACACAACGTAAGAAATCAAATACCAGGCTCAGATGAAATCATAGATAAAACATAAATGATAAGTGCCATAAAAGTTGAGTGGGTAGGATGATCCCTTGGTAATTGTTTAGAGGATAGTCAAGTAGAAATTCGAGTCTGAAAAAATGAATGCAGAGAGGAGTAGAGAAAAAAATAGCATGAAAAAAATCCAAGAGAAAAATAGATATTCTGCAAATAACATAGGTAGTTCTATATGGTTATTCCATTTTAGAGAAAATATTCTTCTAGATGGCTTCCCTCATAGCTCAGTTGGTAAAGAATCTGCCTGCAATGCAGGAGACCCTGGTTCAATTCCTGGGTTGGGAAGATCCCCTGGAGAAGGGAAAGGCTATCCACTACAGTATTCAGGCCTGGGGAATTCGATGTCCTATACAGTCCTTGGGGTCACAAAGAATCAGACATGACTGAACAACTTTCACTTTCATTTTTATTCTTATAGGAACATCATGAAGTATGAGCATTAAGAAGTCACTTGTGGGATTATTGGATGTTTTTGAATGCTAGTGTCCAACCTCTGACTCATAAGCCCTGAAAACCACTGCCTGTTTTGAGCAAGCAAGTGGCATGATGAAAAAGTTCTACCAAGATGTAGTTGGCAGCTTAGTGCAAGATTGGTTGATTAGACAAAGTCTGGAGGGAGATGTGAGTAACCTGCTGAAATTCCATAAGCAGGGTAGAGGTAGTTGAAATAAAAAGGAATGTTATATGCATTGTGAAATATAATAAAATATTAAAAACCAATGGGAATTATAGCTGGAGATACATGGTAAGGGAAAGGAATAGGCAAAGAAGCTACAACAATTGGAAGAACTATTACAAAACAAACAGAATATGGGAAGCTAAGTATAAGAGAGGATTTGTGTCGACCAAATAACAAATTATTGATTCTGGATTATCATTGACAGTGGGATCTCCAAATGGCCATATTTTGTAGGCAAAGGTATTTTAATATGAGTCTGCAAGGGTAGAAATTGTAGAAATCAGTGGTCACTGGTTAGATTAGGTACAGTAAGATCTTGTATATGCTCCACATGTCTTTGAAAATAATCAGGGTTCCCTAACAGTCAGATGAATTGACCTTTATATTTCTTTTAAATCAAGTTTATTGATGATGTTATTCAAAATTTCTATATCCTTGTTAGCTTGGCTACTGCTTGATTTGTCAAGTATCTGAGAGAGCATATTAAAATATTTTTTTTTTTTGGCTAAAGTTTCCACACACTTTTAAAAATAATTTGTGTTCTTTAAAACCTATGTGCAAATTTGGTGTATTTCCTTTAAACGAAGCTTATTCATTGTGTTGTTTGAAACTTCTATATTTTTATTACCATTTTGCTGCTTAACCTATCAAGTTTCTCAAAGAATTTATGGTCTAAATAACCAAAATATATAAATATACAATAATATGGTGTGATAAATTATGCTAGATGAATAATGACATTGAGAAAGAAATTCATATTAAAGGTATATTTCCAAAGCCAGTGTATAAGCATGAGAACTATTTGAAACAATAATGTATAACTCCAGGTCTACTGCTGATATGTAGATGATCATAAATAGCTGTCAGATCCTAATGCTATTAAACACTGGAAATATCACCTTGGTCTTCTTTTCTCTAATTCCAAACTTCTCATGGTACCTTGCTTTTCAATTCAAATTCTTGTGTAGATCTGCTTATAGGGTAAAAGAAAAAGTAATGCTGGCTATGTTAACAGAAACATCCCAGTATTCCTGACATTATATTTCTTATTTTAAATTTGCATTCTTGTGTAAATATATTTCCAGAGGGTTTAATTATTCTGTATGCCCTCCCCTGCTCCTTCCTAGAGATACATCCGTTTTTCAGCTGCTGAATAAATCAAGCTCCTGAGATAAAAGCCACGAAAGCAGAGTTTCAGACCCTAAACCTTGGAGAATTCATCAAAGGAAATGCCACCTTGTTTCTCCAATGGCACCTCTGATCTCACAGCGTGTCCTTTTTTAGACATCGATAGTTATATGTGATTATCATAAATATTTTACTCATGGTTCTCTTACCCTCTTCATCTGAAGTCGTGATTGAAGTCAGCGGAATTGTAGAGCATCCTTATCCAAGAACAGTTCTTCCCCAGGTGAAGCTGGCTCTTTCTGCCTTGAAACCAAATTCAGTCTTCATTCTCACCATGAAGCATCCACTTACAGCAAAATCATCTGCAAATAATGTATATTTTTGCAGAGATTTTGTAGAGGAAAGTTGGAGAGTCTTATGTGAAACCATATAGAAGAAAACACTTATTTGGGCCTGGTCATTATTTGCGATCACTTCAGCGTGCCCAAGATACCTTCTCCTTGGATTCAGTCCTCACAATGGTCCTCCTTTTGAAAATAAGCACTCCTGACTTGCTACCCTTGAGCTGTTATCACATCCCTGGGAAGGTGAGTCCCATGTTCTTGTCGCCCTGTGTGTACCTTCAGACATGTCAATGTCACCTAGACCAAATGTGTTTGTGATGAATGAGACCTTCTCTGTGTCATCTTGCTATGCATACCCTCTCTCACATCCAGGTTTTGCTTGCGCGAATTGGGATTTCCCCAATTCACAATCTACCTCGTATATCTGACTCCTATAAAGAGAGGCATTTTAATAGCTTTCTACTGTTGCATGACACATCGCTACAGACCTGACAGCTTAAATTTATCATCTCCCAGTTTCTGTAGGTCTAGGATTTGAGTACAGCATGACTGGGTCCTCTTCTCCAGATCTCACTGGGTTGAAATGAGGTGTCAGTTGATTTTGCAATCTCACCTGGGTTCAGGGTTCTATTCTGAAATCACTGCTATTAGTAGGATTTATTTTGCTAAAGCTGTGGCATGGAGATTCCATTTTCCTTCCTAGCTAATGGCTAGAGAGAACTCCTGCGAAGCAGAGGCTGCCTGTATTTCCTGTCCTCATGCTTCTCATAGGTAGTTTACAACGGATGCTTGCTTTCTTCCAGGCGACCTAGTGCGTGTCTCTCAGAGTTTCTTTCCTGTGGCTTACCAGAGAAACCTCTGCTTTTTTTAAGGGCCCATGAAATAAGGTCAGTCCCACCTGGATAATTGCCCTAGCCCAAGCTCTACTGATTTAAGTACTTTCATTCTTGTTGCTGTTAGGTAGCTAAGTCATGTCCGACTCTTAGCAGCCCCATAGACTGCAGCACGCTAGGCTTCTCTGTCCTGCATTATCTCCCAGTTTGCTCAGACTCATAGACATTGATTTGGTGAGGCTTTCTAGACATCTCATCTTCTGCCACCTCCTTCTCCTTTTGCCCTCCGTCTTTCCCAGCATCAGGGTCTTTTCCAGTGAGTCCGCTCTTTACATCAGGTGGTCAAAATATTGGAGTATATATATATATATATATATATATATATATATGTATACTCCATATATATTTTTTTTCTGTTTTTTAATTTATTTATTTTAATTGGAGGTCAATTACTTTACAATATTGCATTGGTTTTAGCCGAATGTCTGTAATTCACCCTAAAATTCTCATAAGGATATATATATATGTGTGTGTGTGTGCTATGTATATATATATATATATGATGATGGACAGGGAGGCCTGGCGTGCTACGATTCATGGGGTCGCAAAGAGTCGGACACGACTGAGCGACTGAACTGAACTGAACATATATATATATATATATCTCGTCCCTTAACTTCAATATCCAAATTACTGCAGGATTTAACTGGGAGAAGGTGAACACACTGTTGGCTGGGAAACTTAGCGGGACCGTCTTAGAATTCTGTGTACCACAGACACAGTTATAGTGAAGTGAATAAAACATCACTTAAAGATCCCTCACCTGCACGGCTTTCTCCAGGACTTCTAGGAGAGAGTCCTTTGCTTCTCTTTGCATCTTTACATAGACATATATTTTTATAATTTTCTCAAAAGTAATATATTTTGCCCACAATTAAGACAACAGACACTTTTCACTTTAAATTATCTTGATTTTGTTTGGCTGTGGTATTTTGGAAATCCAGCTAAGGGGAAGTTACAAACACTTTTAATTTGTTATACTGGGGAATTTTTATGTGGTGCCCATTCACTTCTGTGCATTGGTTGGGAAAAGCCTGTTTGATTCTTCTGCTATTTGCCATGCATACACACTTGCCATGAACTTAAACTTGTATATACATATATATATGTGTGTGTGTATATATATATATATAATATATATAATTAATATATAATTGTATTTCCATTTTGAAATATTTATAAGAATTTTATGGTGAAATTACAGGCATTTGGTGTGGGGATGTATGATGGATATCTTTTTTGTCAAATTTAAATATATTGATTAAAGAGTTAAAAGAACATTCTGTTGAAAAATCAGTGAAATATGAAACAAAAGTGATAAAGATGAGCAATGAAAATTAATAGAAATTATTCCTATATTGAGAACCAAATTATAGCCAAAACACATGCAGATTATACCAAATATGATAATTTATTAAAAGGAAAAGTTATATTTTAATATAATTAGTAGTCACGTCTTAGAATTTTTGATAGACTAGTTAATGAAGAGAATTTAATCATTATAAACACTAAAAGAAGACTTAAACTTTTTTCGCTGATTTTACACAAAATACTGCTAAAAATGAACATTAATATAATAAGCACAAGAGTAATTAACACTGGACACTGAAAAGGAAAACTTGAAAATTCCTGAAATTGTACAGATATGACAGAAACTTGACAGTTTAATCTGAATCTGAAAACAGTTTTTAAATTTGCATGATAGTTAAAAATAAAAACAAACTTTACCCACCCACAAAGATTGCTGGGTTTTCTTTCTATTCTCTTTATAGAAAATGATATTATAAGTTTATCTTAAGAAGTGATCAAAGAGTAGGAAGCCAAATCATCAAAACATGGAACAAAAACTCCATTAAACATTTTGGTTAATCCCAACATCTCTCTGATAGCTGGAGTTCTCTCTTTTGGACCCTAGTGTTAGCCTTCTAGGTTTGTACTCATGTTCTACCGCCTTCTCAGAGCTGTGCTGGCAATGGATCGTCCTCGTTAACTTGTACTATCCCCTGAAAAGAGTGCCCATCCACATTTCTTGATCTGCTTTCTTCTCCTCTTTGGGGATCAGTGTGAACTGGCTGACTCTATTTTCATAACTTTCCTTGAATTTCAGTAAATTGAATTTTGTCTATATTGTTAAACATGTAGCTAGAGAAAATGTTAACCTAGTCATTGCTGCAAAAACAAGCACAAGTCCAAATGTGCCAAAGTCTCAATGCAATTAATTTCATCTTATCTTTCCCATAAGAAAAATATTTTTAAATATTAAAGAAAAAAAAGGAGCGAGAAAAATCTAAAATTGTTAGACATTATCTAATTCTTTTTAGGACCATGAATTGTGATTTTCTGTGTTGTCCTAACAGAATGAAAATGCTATGTATCTTGGAAACCTATGTCATCAAATTTGAAAAGTGCTATTCCTGGCCATTTGCCTAATAACCATGACATTATATTCAGGTTTACATGGCAAATTCCTCACACAAAAACTCAGTAGTAGAATCCCCTGTGCTATATAGTAGGTTCTTGTTGGTTATCTATTTATTTTAAATACAGCAGTGTGGGGCTTCCCTGGTGGCTCAGTAGTGAAGAATCTGCCTGCCGGGCAGGAGACTGAAGTTCGATCCCTGAGTTGGAAGATGCCCTGGAGAAGGAAATGCCAACCCACTCCAGTATTCTTGACTGGGAAATCTCATGGACAGAAGTGAAGTCGCTCAGTAGCCTATCAGGCTCCTCCGTCCATGGGATTTTCCAGGCAAGAGTGCTGGAGTAGATTGCCATTTCCTTCTCCAGGGGATCTTCCTAACCCAGGAATTGAACCCAGGTCTCTCACATTGCAGGCAGATGCTTTACCCTCTGAGAGCCTGGCAAAGTACAATCCATGGGGCCACAAAATAGTCAGACACAACTGAAAGACTAAACAACAGCAAAAACCAAGTGTTCCTGACACACACTGACATTTGAGAACCACTGGATTAAGACATATCCCCAAGTTTTCAAATAAAGCAGTTCTTAAAAAAAATACAGCACTGTATACATACTGCACAGCTGAAACTAACACAATATTGTTAATCAACTAGCCATTGCCCTCTCCAAATACTCCAATATGGTTGCCTGGAAAATCCTATGGACAGAGGAACCTGGAAAGCTACAGCCCTTGTGGTTGCAAGAGTCAGACATGACTTGGTAACTAAATCACCACCAAACCACCATACTCCAATATAAAAAAAAAAAAAATCAAAAAGCTCAATGGTATTCATCATCCAAAGGTATTTATGAATACTTTTCAGTTTTCTAATAATTTTCAATTATTATCTTAAGAACTATTTTTAACACATGGAATAAAAATATGTCTTGTATTTGTTCAAGGTAAGCAGTAAACACACACACACAAGAGAACAAGAGTGTTGAGAAAAATAATCAATAATATCCATCATTTAATTTTTTTTTTCTTTTTTATTACTTAAACTCATCTCCCCACCTTTTTGTAGTAGAGAGAATTGCTACTTGTCATAGTTCGCCATGATCAAGAATCAGAACCTTGCTTGACTGAGCTGTCACTGTCTTGGTTTACCACCATCCACACTTAGAACACTGTTCAAGTGTGTAGACTTCCCACTGTTTACTGAAATGACTTTCTTGTTAACCGTGGCAAAATGTTCAGTCCTGAAAATACTCTTCTGAGAACCCCCATGAACTCACTGGCACTCCAGCATAACGCACATTTAGAAGGATTTCTGTGACTCCTTTAAAATTTGTGGTTTATCACAAATTGCCCAAAACTTGCCTGCAGTGCTGTTTATCAGCACTAAATTATTTCAAGTGCTCTTCCTGTTAAAGCTTTTAATGTTCAGTGTGACTCCTTATGTTAATGTTCTATTTATTGCTGGTATTTCTGCTCCCATGAAACAAGGCACATTCATAAAATCTGAATTTTGCACAAAGGTTGCTTTTTCTTCAATATTGCATTTAAATTGATTCATTCTAAATATTTCCTCTATATTACTATAAATCTGATCTGGAGACTCATTGGGTAGATCAGTCACTAAAATGAATCAGATAATGCATTATACATTAAGGCAAAGTCAATTTAACCTACCACTAGTAAAAATGGATTTAGATGGGTGCAGTTTTTGTAGAACATGCAATCTGTTCTGTCTGAGTGTTTGATCTTCTCTTTGGAGGTAGGGATAGACATAGTCTATGCACAAAGACACTAAATGAATATATGTTTATGCAGGCACATAAATGATTCTTTGGTTTCCCTGGTAAAGAATCTGCCTGCAATGTGGTAGACCTGGGTTCGATCCCTGGGTTGGGACAATCCCTTGGAGGAGGGAATGGCTACCCACTCCAGTATTCTGGCCTGGAGAATTCCACAGACAGTATAGTCCATGGGGTTGCAAAGAGTCGGACACGACTGCGTGACTTGAACTTTCACTTTCAACCCCACCTCTGATTCAAGCAAAGCCGTGAGTGGTGTTTATCTACACTATTTGGCACAGCCCTTCTATTAATATATATATATATATATATATATATTCCTAAAAGAGGGATGCTGTATAATTTTGAGAGGAAAAAAAATCCAGTTAATTTCTCTTCTTACTAAGGTAGATCATGTAGAAAGATCATGTATTTAAATAAATGATTTTGGATACTTTTGAAGATCAAATGCATTGTTCTTCTGAATTTTAAGTATTTTCAGCCAGAAGAGTTTCTTCCACGTTGTCCATTTTATTGGCATACAATTGCTGATAGTAGTCTCTTACGATCCTTTGTATTTCTGTGTTGTCTGTTGTGATCTCTCCATTTTCATTTCTGATTTTATTGATTTTATTTTTCTCTCTTTGTTTCTTGATGAGTCTGGCTAATGGTTTGTCAATTTTATTTATCCTTTCAAAGAACCAGCTTTTGGCTTTGTTGATTTTTGCTATGGTCTCTTTTGTTTCTTTTGCATTTATTTCTGCCCTAATTTTGGAGATTTCTTTCCTTCTACTAACTCTAGGGTTCTCCATTTCTTCCTTTTCTAGTTGCTTTAGATGTAGAGTTAGGTTATTTATTTGACTTTTTTCTTGTTCCTTGAGGTATGCCTTTATTGATATGAACTTTCCTCTTAGCACTACTTTTATAGTGTCCCACAGGTTTTGGGTTGTTGTGTTTTCATTTTCATTCATTTCTATGCATATTTTTATTTCTTTTTGACTTCTTCTGTGATTTGTTTGTTATTCAGAAACGTGTTGTTCAACCTCCATATGTTGGAATTTTTAATAGTTTTTCTCCTGTAATTGAGATCAAATCTTAATGCTTTATGGTCAGAAAAGATGCTTGGAATGATTTCAATTTTTTTTGAATTTATCAAGGTTAGATTTACAGCCCAGGATGTGATCTATCCTGGAGAAGGTTCCGTGTGCACTTGAGAAAAAGGTGAAATTCATTGTTTTGGGGTGAAATGTCCTATAGATATCAATTAGGTCTAACTGCTCTATTGTGTCATTTAAAGTTTGCGTTTCTTTGTTAATTTGCTGTTTAGTTGATCTGTCCATAGGTGTGAGTGGAGTATTAAAGTCTCCTACTATTATTGTGTTATTGTTAATTTCCTCTTTCATACTTGTTAGCATTTGTCTTACATATTGCAGTGCTCCTATGTTGGGTGCATATATATTTATAATTGTTATATCTTCGTCTTGGATTGATCTTTTGATCATTATGTAGTGGCCTTCTTTGTCTCTTTTCACAGCCTTTGTTTTAAAGTCTATTTTATCGGATATGAGTATTGCCACTCCTGCTTTCTTTTGGTCTCTATTTGCATGATATATCTTTTTCCAGCCCTTTACTTTCAGTCTGTATGTGTCCCTTGTTTTGAGGTGGGTCCCTTGTTTTGAGGTGGGTCTCTTGTAAGCAGCATATATAGGAATCTTGTTTTTGTATCCATTCGGCCAGTCTTTGCCTTTTGGTTGGGGCATTCAACCCATTTACGTTTAAGGTAATTATTGACAAGTATGATACAGTTACCATTTATTTATTGTTTTAGGTTTGAGTTTATACACCCTTTTTGTGTTTCCTGTCTAGAGAATATCCTTTAGCATTTGTTGAAGAGCTGGTTTGGTGGTGCTGAATTCTCTCAGCTTTTGCTTGTCTGTAAAGCTTTTGATTTCTCCTTCGAATTTGAATGAGATCCTTGCTGGGTACAGTAATCTGGGCTGTAGGTTATTTTCTTTCATCACTTTAAGTATGTCTTGCCATTCCCTCCTGGCCTGAAGAGTTTCTATTGAAAGATCAGCTGTTATCCTTATGGGAATCCCCTTGTGTGTTATTTGTTGTTTTTCCCTTGCTGCTTTTAATATTTGTTCTTTGTGTTTGATCTTTGTTAATTTGATTAATATGTGCTTTGGGGTGTTTTGCCTTGGATTTATCCTATTTGGAACTCTCTGGGTTTCTTGGACTTGGGTGATTATTTCCTTCCCCATTTTAGGGAAGTTTTCAACTATTATCTCCTCAAGGATTTTCTCATGATCTTTCTTTTTGTCTTCTTCTTCTGGGACTCCTATAATTCGAATGTTGGAGCATTTCATATTGTCCTGGAGGTCTCTGAGATTGTCCTCATTTCTTTTAATTCATTTTTCTGTTTTTCTCTCTGATTCATTTATTTCTACCATTCTATCTTCTACGTCACTAATCCTCTCTTCTGCCTGTGTTATTCTACTATTTGTTGCCTCCAGAGTGTTTCTGATCTTATTTATTGTTTTATTCATTATATATTGACTCTTTTTTATTTCTTCTAGGTCCTTGTTAAACCTTTCTTGCATCTTCTCAGTCCTTGTCTCCAGGCTATTTATCTGTGATTCCATTTTTATTTCAAGATTTTGGATCATTTTCACTATCAATATTTGGAATTCTTTCTCAGGTAGATTCCTTATCTCTTCCTCTTTTGTTTGGTTTGGTGGGCATTTCACCTGTTCCTTTACCTGCTGATACAGAGAACTTGTTAAATACAGAACTGTAGAATTGTATCTAGTTTAAAATTCATACATGGCTCAAACAGTTGGACTGACCGAAGCCAAATCGCTATACTTGTTAAAGCAAAGTTGCAGAAAAAAGACTGTTGACAAGTTAGTTGCAGTGGTTTAACTGTTTATCTAAATGAATATGTAATACTCATGTTGCAAAAAGCAGAACAACTTTGGAAATTAAATCCTAGAAACATGATTGTACAATTGGGGGCATATTTTTGTGTACTCCATAAGAGTCATTCCTAAAATTATTTTAGAAATCTTACAGGTAAGTATTGACTGGCTCCATTGCCATTTTGGAGAAGGCAATGGCAACCTACTCCAGTACTATTGCCTGGAAAATCCCATGGATGGAAGAGCCTGGTAGGCTGCAGTCCTTAGGGTCGCTTAGAGTAGGACATGACTGAGTGGCTTCACTTTCCCTTTTCACTTTCATGCATTGGAGAAGGAAATGGCAACCCACTCCAGTGTTCTTGCCTGGAGAATCCCAGGGACGGAGGAGCCTGGTGGGCTGCCATCTATGGGGTCGCACAGAGTCGGACACGACTGAAGTGACTTAGCAGCAGCAGCAGCAGCAGGCCTCCCTGTCCATCACCAACTCCCGGAGTTCACTCAGATATGCAGATGACACCACCCTTATGGCAGAAAGTGAAGAGGAACTAAAAAGCCTCTTGATGAAAGTGAAAGAGGAGAGTGAAAAACTTGGCTTAAAGCTCAACATTCAGAAAACGAAGATCATGGCATCAGGTCCCATCACTTCATGGGAAACAGATGGTGAAACACTGGAAACAGTGTCAGACTTTATTTCTGGGGGCTCTAAAATCACTGCAGATGGTGATTGCACCCATGAAATTAAAAGACGCTTACTCCTTGGAAGAAAAGTATATTCAAAAGCAGAGTAGGGCGCAGAGGCTTCATCAACTAGTCTCTTATCGCACTTTTGGGGATTTGGATCTTTACACTTGAGACCATTTTGAAGTCATTGACTTTGCTCAGAGACTATGAAGAGAGCTTAAAGAGCATAATACTTTTCATTATTTTCAATATTTTTAACTTTATACTGCTTTATAAAACAGATAACTCCTCAGTACCTTTGTGTGCTCTAAAAATATAGTTTCTTTTCTTTCTTCATTAAGAAATGCTTTGCAGCACTGTTTATAACAGCCAGGACATGGAAGCAACCTAGATGCCCATCAGCAGATGAATGGAGAAGAAAGCTGTGGCACATATACACAAGGAGTATTACGCAGCCATTAAAAAGAATACATTTGAATCAGTTCTAATGAGGTGGATGAAACTGGAGCTGATTATACAGAGTGAAGCAATCCAGAAAGAAAAACACCAATACAATATACTAACACATATATACGGAATTCAGAAAGACGATAATGATAACCCTGTATGTGAGACAGCAAAAGAGACATAGATGTATAGAACAGTCTTTTGGACTCTGTGGGAGAGAGAGAGGGTGGGATGATTTGGGAGAATGGCATTGAAACATGTATAATATCATATCAGAAATGAATCACCAGTCTAGGTTTGATGCAGGATAGAGGATGCTTGGGACTGGTGCACTGGGATGACCCAGAGAGATGGTATGGGGAGGGAGGTAGGAGGGGGGTTCAGGATTGGGAACACATGTACACCCGTGGTGGATTCATGTTGATGTATGGCAAAACCAATACAGTAGTGTAAAGTAAAAAAATAAAATAAAATAAAATCTGAAAAAAAAGAAATGCTGACCTTCCAGACACATGATACACTTCATTTACTGAATTTTGTGAACTTTAATACAGAGTCTTCTGTAAGATAGGCTGTAAGTTTTCACAAATCATTTCTATCACATTAGAATTCATTTTTTTTCTGTCATTTGATGGCCAGATGTCTGTATCTGTCAATAAACAAGAGTTCACATTAACAAGTGAGCCAAATATTACAGGTCTTAACCTACATATATCACATTAATTTTGTGATCCCACAAACCAACCCCCCTATATGATTTAAGGAGTAATCTTGTCTTTTAAAAAATAATTTCCCTTGCCTATCATCAGAGGTTTTCTTTGCCTATGATGGCTCCTTTTCTTCTCATCACTTCCACGGTCCTCTGTGACACTGGTGATGAGCATGCCAATGATAACATTACCAGGTTTACAAAACAGACCTTAAGAGTGAAAGCCCCTTTGCTGCCTCCTGTCTCACTGGGTCAGTTCTGGTCTATGTCATTGTCATGCTCATCACAAGGAGGCACAAAAACAGCAAAAGCATGGCACATCCAAGTCCACTGATTTTTCCTTCTGCAGCTTATGAGTGGTCTCTCCTTGAAGGATGCTCCCGTGTACCAAGGCTCCCGGTACAACCTTCTTTGCTCACCAGCTTCTCTCTGTCCTTCCCTGTTCATAAATATGTCCAATATGACCCAAAAAAGCCTGTTTCAGCTGGAATCTACACTTAAGTCTTCATGATCTCAGCCACGAATACACTGATTTTCTTTCTTTAATACCAACTATCTTTTCACAGATAATTAGTCCTATTCAGTAATGAGTGAAATACATGATTCGTCACTCTTAAAACTTTAGCCTGCAAAGGGATTATCTGGGAACCTTTTCAAAATGTGGATGAAATCTTAGCACTTTTAACAAGCACTCAGATAACTCTAATTCAGGTGACTCAAATCTACTTTTTTAGATACCGTGCTAGATGCAGTATAATATTGTTGACTATTGGAGCATAATATAAAATTGTATTCATTATTTTATAATGCTTTTTTTCTTTCTTACAATAGTAACAGTTCTCTTGCCTAATAAGCTTTTTGTAGACACATTCAGGATCTTTATATATTTCTGCTGGACTGGTCCTTTAACTGTCACTTAATGTCCCTTTTATGAGTTTCCCAGGTGGCTCAGTGATAAAAATTTCACCTGACAATGCAGGCAACACAAGAAATGTGGGTTTGATTTTTGGGTTGGAAATATCCCATGGAGGAGGAAATGGCAACCCCCTCCAGTATTCTTGCCTGGATAATCCCATGGATAGAGCAGCCTGGTGCTCTATGTCCATGTATTCACAAAGAGTCACACATGACTGAATGCACATGTGTGCACGCGCACGCACACACACACACACACAAGTCCCTCTTTACCTCTAGCTATTTTCTTTGATCTGAAGTCTATCTTTTGATCAGTGTATTTAAATTATTTATATTTAGCCAATTTCTCATAAAGCAAGGAATAAGCCTATTTTTTGTCATTTTTTTCTGTTTCCTCTCTTTCTAATTGCTTTGTTTCTCTTTTATTGTCTTCCAGTGTGCTTCTTAAACATATTTTAGCAATCTCTAATTAATACATAGGATTTTTGAGTATGTCATATTGTATAGTTTTATTCGTGATTTCTCTATACTTTTATAATATCATATTTTACTAACATCAACATCATACCACTTTGACTACAGTGTAGAAAACTTACTTTTGTTCAATGCTTTAATTTTCTCAGCAGTTAAAAAATATAACTGTCTCAAGTATTTCCTCTATATTCACACTGAGTATTCCATCAGACAATGCTATACTTTTTCCCAACCATCAACTATGATTTAAGAAGCTAATGAGAAAGATAGACTCTCTTCCCTATTTTATAAATTCCTATGTTCTTCTTTCCTTTTTTTAAGTTCCAAGTATCCTTCTATTATCATTTATTTTCTGTTTAGAGAACTTTCTTCAGTCATTCTTTAGAGACTGGTTTGCTGGTAAAAAAAAAAAAATTGTTAGTTTTTCTTCTTCCATGAATATCTTGATTTCTGCTTAATTCCTAAAGAATATCATTGAAAAAAGAAAAGTGAAAATGAAGTCGCTCAGTCATGTCTGACTCTTTGCAACCCGGTGGACAGTAGCCTACCAGGCTCCTCCGTCCATGGAATTCTCCAGGCAAGAATACTGGAGTGGGTTGCTCTTTCCTTCTCCAGGGGATCTTCCCGATCCAGGGATCAAACCCGGGTCTCCCACATTGCAGGCAGATGCTTTAACCTTTCAGCCACCAGGGAAGCCCACGAATATCATTACTGGACTTCAATTCCTCGATTGACAACTTCTCTTTGAATTACAAGTGATAACACATTTCTCTGCTTTTTCTGAAAGTTTTCTTTACAGATTCTTTTCTTATATTAAGAAAAATTTCTGAAGCTAAGATCATAAACTTTGCTAGAGGAGTCTTATGTTCATGTACTACAGGGGAAAATTCCATAGAGAAACAGAGGTAACATACAATACAGATACAGAGAGTGAAGACTGATTAAAGGATTTCTTGAAGGAAGTGGAAAGGATAATCTTGAACTTACATGTATACACTTCCTCCTCTGTGACTGGAGGTAAGATGCGAAGAGATACATACAAAGACTGGAGTGTTTTCTGAGTTGTTTTTTCCTTTTGTGCTGCTCTTAGTAAGCAATTTTAATACTTACAGATACATTTTTTTTCAAGTTCTTATCTATCTCATGCTCAGTTGCTCAGTCTTGTCCGATTCTTTGGGACCCCATGAACAGTAGCTGAACAGCAGCCCACCAGGCTCCTCTGTCCTTGGAATTTTTCAGGCAAGAATGCTGGAGTCGGTTGCCATTTCCTTCATCAGAGGATCTTCCTACACCAGGGATCAAACCCATGTCTCTTGCATCTTCTGCATTGGCAAGCAGATTCTTTATCACTAGCATCACATGAGAAATCACCTCCTCTTAAAAATATCTATGTATTCCACTTCTGGGTTAAAAAAATGAATAAATTACAAAATTATAGCAACCATATGAAACACAAACCAATCTTTAATAACTTTTCAAGGGTGATTTAAACACACCCAATAATTGCCTCACATTCTGGTTTTAGAGTCTAACTTTGGGTTAGATGAAACCCCATATATTTATTGGTGCCTGCCTTAAAGAATCCTGCTAACATTAAAAAAATTATTTTCATGGACTAATTACAAGTACCTCAGCTTTAAAATCTTAAAAGAAGGATGTAAAATACAAGTTTTGGCTATAAACAGGCAAAATATTAAGAAGTCTTCTCACTATTGCACAGAAAACCATTATTAGAGAAAAACATGATGCAGATCTACTTCTTGAAATTTTAATTTTCTTTTTTGGACCATGTTATTTTTGATAACAGGACTTGGTAGTTTTTTTTTGTTTTTCTTTCTTATTTTTTTAAAAGAGAATGCAAACTAGTACAGCCACTATGGAGAACAGTGTGGAGATTCCTTAAAAAATTGCAAATAGAACTGCCTTATGACCTAGCAATCCCACTGCTGGGCATACACACCAAGGAAACCAGAACTGAAAGAGACACGTGTACCCCGATGTGGTACATATACACAATGGAGTATTACTCAGCCATTAAAAATAATACATTTGAATCCGTTCTAATGAGATGGATGAAACTGGAGCTGATTATACAGAGTGAAGTAAGCCAGAAAGAACACCAATACAGTATACTAACACATATATATGGAATTTAGAAAGATGGCAATGATGACCCTGTATGCGAGACAGCAAAAGAGACACAGATGTGTAGAGCGGAATTTTGGACTCAGAGGGAGAGGGAGAGGGTGGGATGATTTGGGAGAATGGCATTGAAACATGTATACTATCATGTAAGAAACGAATCGCCAGTCTATGTCCGATGCAGGATACAGCATGCTTGGGGCTGGTGCACGGGGATGACCCAGAGAGATGTTATGGGGAGGGAGGTGGGAGGGGGGTTCATGTTTGGGAATGCATGTACACCCGTGGTGGATTCATGTCAATGTATGGCAAAACCAATACAGTATTGTAAAGTAAAATAAAGTAAAAATAAAAATTGAAAAAAAAGAGACAACTCACAGAATGCACACATGGAAATGAACTATAGATACTACAGAGCAATCTTGCTTGTCTGTGAACCCAAGTTTGCTGCTAATGTGAAAAACCTTTTGGAAACTCTTTTTTGTCCAGAATCTGCAGCACACAATTTTAAGGGATGGTGATAACGGCAAGGGAAATCAACTGGCTGTGTTGGTGAGCCACACAGAACACTGAGTTGGCAAAATAAAGGTGAGCTCTGTCAGTTCCCATGAAGACAAGAGTGTATTAAGTACTTACCATGTCTGTCTATCCCAATAGACTGTTAGCTGATGGGAGTGAGGGTGCCATATTTTGTTATTTTCAGTTTCTTGGCATAGTTCTTGGTACATAGCAGGCATACCATGAATGATTGTTGAATTCCATGTTCTTAATTAAAGTCATGGTTAATAGTCTTAATGACTTAAAATGACTAAAAATGGTTCTCTGGCCATTCGAAAATAAGCATGAGGTGATTTTTTTTCAAGCAAGCATGTATTTCCATATGGCACATATATTCATAATGTACTATACCTTTTGAAACAATACTATTTTCTGATATCATGTTTTCTTTGTAATGCAATAGTCTGGTAGCAACTGTCCATGATTAATAGCTGGATTCATTTTCCAGCTAGATACCTGGATTCAAATGAATGTTTTAATATTTCAACACCTTAAAAATGTAATGGAAACTAATCACCAGTCTATGTTCAATACAGGATACAGGATGCTTGGGGCTGGTGCACGGGGATGATCCAGAGAGATGATATGGGTGGGAGGTGGGAGGGGGGTTCAGGATTGGGAACTCATGTACACCCATGACGGATTCATGTCATTGTATGGCAAAACCAATACAGTATTGTAAAGTAAAATTAAGTAAAAATAAAAATTAAAAAAAATTTTAAAAATGTTATGGAAAACCTATCATGGGTAATAAGTTGCACCTAAAATGGCAGGCTCTTTATGATTTCAGACTTCATTTCTCCTGGATTTGAGTCACATAGTTAACTAAGCTAAGGATGGTATGCATTAAGAAAAATAAATGATAATAATTTTAGTAGATATCATGATCAGCATCAAAACTGAAACCATCGCTTTATCTTAAAATACTAAAATAATACTATTTTTTAGACAACTGCACCAGAAACCATGGAGTATAATCTTCAGTCTCCTTCTTTTCCTAACTTCTTATCTCCTTTGGTCAGCTTATTTCTTTTTGTCTTGATTCAGCTTTCACTTATTCTCTTATATACTAACCAAAATCATACAACATTTGGAACAAACCTAGATTGCTAGGGCAAAATAACTCAACAAAATTTATTATGAATTGATGTTTTAATGATCTTAAAAATGTAAAATTGGCAGTCCTAAAATGTGGTTCTCTTAAATGCATGTCCAAGATTTATATATAAAGAATCAGAATTATTTCCCAGATGTAACCCAGAATTCAAAGTTTTATTACACTTGATAAATGTGATTTTCCACTTCAGGAAAGTTCCTTTTTCAAGTCTGTGTTTTATGTGGCTGTTTGTTACCAAGACAAACAGAATGGCTAAATCAATACAAATGGCCCTTCAGGTCTAAAGAGACTATAAGAAAGTGTACTATCATTAAACTAAATTACAGACAAACACTTAAGAGGACAAACAAGTACTTTGTTACCATAAGTCCTCATTTTTATTTTTTTATGGTGAGGATGATTGAAAATGTTTATAAAACATGCTTGGTACTGGGAACAAGGCTTCTGTGTGGAGTGCCCCAATAGTTAGGCTTAATTTCGTTTCTATGCCTGTTCCATTCAGATGGGAAAGTATAGCCTACAGAGATGGGGACTCTGATAGTGTTTTTCTAAACCCCAATCTCTATCTGGTTTTAGGAAAAATGTAATATACTGTAACTCAGAAGATCTAATAATCAGCAGAGAGTAATGGAGACCAGTTAGAGGGCATGAGTATAACCTGTTCACTCAATGAAACTGGACCATGGAATGAGCTAGGAGAAGACAGCCACTGGAGGGAGTGAAATGAAATACTAGTACACAGTCTCAATCAGGCTTTCCATCCCTTTCTCTAAGAAAACACTCCCTGCTGCCCAGATTTATGTCACCAATTCCCCTATAGTAGATTAAAACAAAGACTGAGTGATTAAGCTAATATTCTGCAAACTGAATATAGGCCCAAGAACTAGAACACAGGAGGAAATTATCTTAAAGAACAAACAAACAAAATTTTGTGAAAGACTTGCCTGACTGTCCAGTGGTTAAGACTCATTTCTCCCTGTGAGTAGCATGGGTTCAATCCCTGGTTGGGGAACTAACATCCCACATGCTGCACTGCCAAAAAATAAAAAAAATAAATAATTAAAAAAAAAAAAACTGTGAGGAAATATCTATTAAAAGAAAAAAGAAAAAACTGTCTCTAGAGTATTTTAAACTCAGGGCTCCTAGGTGGTGCAGTAGTAAAGAATCTGCCTGCCAACACAGGAGACTCAAGAAACATGGGTTTGATCCCTGGGTCAGGATATTCCTTGCAGGAAGGCATGGCAACCCACTCTAGTATTCTTGCCTGAAGAATCCCATGGACAGAGGAGCCTCATGGGCTACAGTACCTGGGGTCACAAGGAATCAGACACAACTGAAGCAACTTAGCACAATGCTATAGAGCAGATTGCAGTTCCTGGAAGAAAAGTGAAATAGTTTAATTAACCTTTTTGTATGATGCATTTAAGCTTAATATTAGAAAAAATTACTTGTATCATAGAGTGATTATTGAGGGCCTCCACCCAGGACATATAGTTTATGCGAGCCATTTTACAGGAGCAAGTTTAAGCCTAAATATGAGATGTCTCAAACAAAATATTTTAATGAAAATAATGTTCATCATACAAATAGACAGATTTGGGTTATAACATGAACTCTCTCTGGAAAGTTCAAATTCTTTATAGCTTTTGTGAAAAATAGTATTCACTAAAAGGTTATGCTCCTTTGCCCATAGTGGCTACTGAAGTTGTAAGTTTGGAGGAATCAATTTATATATGTCCTTGTCAATGCTGGTTTTTGTTTTGCCAGATTAAATGGGAATTGAATAGCAATTTTTGTCTCACTAAATCAAAAGCGTGTTTTATTGGTTGTAAATGACATTGAGCTATGCTTCTGCAAAGCACCTAAGAGTGGTTTACGACATTTGAGGAAAAGGATTCTTTTCAATGGGATTACTGGAAGTTTGTCTTCAATATAACAATTCTATTCTATGTGAAAAAACAAACAAACAAAAAATGATGACATTTAAAGGAACTAAAACAGAGATGAGTTATTTTTATTTGTCCTTTGACAGCTGTGGTAAAGCGATTGAGTATTCACACATATGAGTTTCTCCTCTCTTTTTTGATTTCTGAAAGGATTAGTTTTCGTTATCTTTGCAATGGGCTTTCCAAAGTGGCACAGTGGTAAGGAATCCACCTGCCAATGCAGGAGACACAAGAGATGTGGGTTCAATCCTGGGTCAGGAAGAACCCTTGGAGTAGGAAATGGTAACTGCTCCAACACTCTTTTCTGGAAATTTCCATGGACAGAGGAGTCTAGGGTCCATGGGATCACAAAAAGCTGGACAACACTGAGCACACACACACATCTTTTCACTAGGTATCACTGGGCAACTGATTTTGGTTGAGGAGTTGTGACCATGGGTCAATTCCAGATTAAAGCATTTAATTGTTGATATGAATTCCCCAGTATTCTTTTTTTTGTCTATGACAGTCATGGAAAAAAAAAATGTTCTAATGCTAGAAAAACCATTTGAAGGGTCATGGATCAGCAGATCGCTATTTGGAGAACAGTTGCATGAGAGAGTTACTTGGATGCACAGGGGACTTAACATGAGCTAGAAATATACCTCTGTAATTTGAAGTCACAAGATTTCAGCACCACTTAGCATGTAGTAACAAATACCACTTTACATAGAACTTTTTGTTCATGATATTTCCATGTAGAATCTAATGTAAAAGTATTTGTGTTTTGATATGGTATTAAATTTAATTTTCCAAAGCTTGTCAGAAGCTGAGATAAAATTAATTAATAAAAGTGAACATGACTAAAGTTAGCCAAATATAGGAGTCTTACCTTGCTGCAACAATTTGGAGGGTTATAAAGATGGTGCCCGAGGGTTATTTCTACAAATATTAGGTTGGCAGCTATCTTTCTCTTAGTGAAAATCTCCTTCTCATTTAAACAGAGCTTTTGTGAGCAGTATAGTTTACTATGTCAATATTCTATAGCAGCCAGCATCTCTGATTTACAGGGTTTTATAGTTGGCAAAGGGATTTGAATAAAAACCCTAGGGCAATGTTTGTGTGTCTTATTTCTGGAGGGCAGGAAGTAACAAATACAGCCAAAGGAAACCCATTCCATGCCAGCAATCGTTGGGAATTTTTGCAGAATTTGATTTTTTATGTTCAAGTCACTTTTTAGTACTTTTTAAAATAGCAAATTTTGAAAAATAAATTTTCCTTTCCTGAGAATGACACATTTCTCAAAGAAGAGTTTTTTTATAGAATTTTTCTTCATTTGTGAGCATTTACACTTATGATAACTTTAGGGAATTTGGCAAATTGCAAAAGCCATAGGAGAAGAATTTTAAATACCAAACTTGTTATTACTTTGAGTTATTTTGTCTGAAGAAGAAAATATTTTTGGTTGACTCTCTTAATGTCTTGTTAAAAACCTATTTGTTGGAAAGTTCTGAGGTAATGATATAACTGAGAAACTCTAATTAACATTTTATCTGCATTCGCATCATCTCTAACTCTTGACCTTTTATCTTTACCCTTCATCAAATCTTGTTAGGTGGGAATAATGACATTCTGAAATTGCCTACATAAAAGCAGGGACTATTTTTACCTTGTTTTACCTTATTTTCCTCAAATGCCTGAGTGTGTGTGTTTACGTGTAGAGCAGGGAAGTGGTGGTGGTGGTTCAGTCACTAAGTGGTGTCTGACTCTTTGCAACCCCATGGACTGTACCCCACCAGACTCGACTGTCCGTGGGACTCTCCAGGCAAAAGTGGCCATTTCCTTCTCCAGGGGATCTTCTTGACCCAGGGATTGAGCTTGAATCTCCTGCATTGCTGGCGGGTTCTTTACTGCCTGAGCCACCAGGGAAGGCCCAGGATAGAAAAGAGGAACACACATTTTTCAGTCGTGTGTTAGGAAGGCAGAACACGCCTCTCACAAATTGCCCACATCCTGCTGCTGCTGCTGCTAAGTCGCTTCAGTCGTTTTCGACTCTGTGCGACCCCATAGACGGCAGCCCACCAGGCTCCGCCGTCCCTGGGATTCTCCAGGCAAGAACACTGGAGTGGATTGCCATCTCCTAGACCTTAGAAATTATGAGTATATTATGTTACATGGCAAAGGGAAATTACGATTGCTCGTGGTATTAAGGTTGGTAATCCATTGACCTTAAAATAGGAAAGATTATCCTGGATTTTCTGGATGGTCCAAAGGTGTTCACAAAGATCCTCAACTGTAGAAATGGGTGGAAGAAGAGTCAGTGTCAAAGTGTTCTGATGTGAGAAAGACTCAACCACTTCTACCAGCTCTGAAGAGAGAGGAAGGGGGACATAACCCAAGGAATGTGAATGATCTTCAGAAGCTGAGAAAGCCAAGGAAATGGATTCACAATTGGAGTCTCCAAAAAGGAACACAGGTGCAATGACACAATAATTGTAGCATAGTGAGACCCATGATAAATTTCTCACTTAGAGAACGAAGATAGTAAATTTGTGTTTTAAACCATATGTTTGCAGTAATTTTCTACAGATATAACACAAAACTAATATATCTGTTGTGTATTGATCATCTGATTTGCTGTATGATCAGAAAAGACCTGAAAGCCACTATTATTTAAGTCTTTGGGAAAGTACTGTAAAAATATCACAGGAATCAGCTGTTCTTAATTTCAACCAACAACCAAAAAAAGAAAAAGAAAAGAAGACTATAATCACCCCTGAATAAAAGGACATGGGAATTTTATTGGAAATGAGACTCAGTCTTCAGAATGTAAGGATTTGAGGAAACAGAATAAAATTCCTTAAAAAAAAAAAAAAAATAAATAAGACAGGTGTCTCCTGTACTTGGGTTTGCTTGAATACAATTTTGCCAGGAAACTGAGAAATGAGCTAGATTCTCTTGGGAAGTCCTTCTATACGCCTATACTTCTTCTATACTCTCACGCCTATGATTGCAGAATAAATCATAACCAGTCAGTCTCTTGAAAGGTCAAGTTAAAGTCTGACACAGAGTTGGATTGGGTCACAAGCTGCGAGTGTTATTTAACACTGAGGAGATGGTAAACTTGCCAACCCAATCAGATTCTATTTCCATGTTATGCTTCTTGCTTTGCAGGTTCTGATTTATAGCAGTTTATATTTATTTTCACATGTATTTTCCTTTACTCCCACTTATGAAATTCTTGGAATTGGTATTTCTGCATCCGGCTTAAGCAACACATTAATTCAAGCTAATCTGCAAGCTTCCACCATCACTTGTTTCCAATTTCAGCTCCATTGTTGTATAAAGTCTCATGCTTCAACACACCAACACTGTGTTGAGAATAACAGCCTCAGTCACGAAGACTAATAGGAGCTTCAGATGACTGACAAACAGTCATGAAAACAACATGCACATTTTAAATTTTATTTTTTTGGAGTAGTAACATTTATCTAGGCTTCCTTGGGGGCTCCGTGGTAAAGAATCCACCTGTCGATGCTAGAGACGTGAGTTCGATTCTTGAGGTCAGGAAGACCCCTTGGAGAAGGGATCTTTTTCCAGGGATTCCAGTGGAATCCCACTCCAGTATTCTTGCCTGGGAAATCCCATAGACTAGGAGCCTGGTGGGCTCCAGTCTATGAGGTTGCAAAAGAGTGGAACATAACTTAGGGACTAAAAACAACACTTATGTAAGTGTAGACGGGAATTTTTTTTTTCCAGCATAGAGGCCATTGTAGTGATTTCAAATGCTTAGGAGGGACAATGAAGACATATTTTTTTTTTTCAAGTTGCTAAAAACTGGTGGGAAAAAAAAGTAAACAATGCAAAGTATCCATTTCAGTCTTAAAACCTTATTAGAATAACAAAGACAATTAAAGAACTTTGAGCAAATACTAACACTGTGACAAGTGTTAAGTAATGATAAATAGGATTCTCTATAAAATTTAATTATCTAGCCCTTTGAGACTGTGTTCATTGCTAACTAATTGGAATAGATCATAAGAGGTTACTAAACACTTAATCCTGGTTTTCTTCAATGCATAATCTATTTAATTAACATTTGAAAACTTTGAACAGTTGAAAAATCAAAATGGTCTCAGAATTTTTCATGATTAAAATACATATTTTGGTGTTAAAGAAACAGGAATTTTGATACTTTTAGATTATTTTCCCTTCTTAACCAAGGTAGAGAGAAGGAACTGTAATAGAATTAGATGGAGAGTCAAAAACTTTTAAATCATATTATTACTTTTTCCCAAAGGAATGTTATATTGGACTAATTATTCTATTTCCTAAGCCTCAATTTCCATAAGTATAACATGAAATATTGGAATAAATTTAGTCATTAAGGAAAAATACTGAGAAGTCTTTTGTATGGGCAACTGGGATACACAGATAAACAGAATACGTGTGCAGAATTCATAATTTGTTATCCCTTCCTGTATAAATAGCATTTATCTATCTGCTAGAAATCATTACCAGGTATGTTTGAGGCAGTTGAATATTGACAGCTGTATGTTCTGCACCTACAAAAATTGGCATTCTAGGATTTCAAAATTTAAGTTCCTATAATAAAAAAATCAGAACTTCTTTAAGTATTCTTTAAATATCCTAAGAATATACAGCTAATGAAGATTTTTTTAAAAACAATTTTAACATAAAATGATCAAAATGTTTTTAGTAAAAGTCAGAGTTGAAAAAATAATTGTAAAAAATGAATTTATTAAGTAAATGCTTTAATGAACAGGACTGCCAAACAACTTTTTATAGTGAATTTTAGAAATATGCATGGACTTTTTAAAAATTTATGAGACAAGGTTTGAAGCAAAGAGAAAATTCATTTAAAAAATGTTTATCTGAAAATTTTTTTAAACTGATAGTGTGGGACAAGCCATAATTAGACCTAGATGGAAGATAAGAAGAGAGAATAGTTTTGAGTTCCCTGAATATTTAGAGTTAAAGCACTTTTTAAAAAAATGTGTAAAACTGACTTTATCAAAACTTTTATTCCCATTATCTGTCTTCTCCTTCAATCCACAATTTCTCTTAGTTTAGCTGTTTCATTACACCTTTTAAAATACATATCATCTTGTATTTCCCCTGTATTACACATTCTCCCTTTTAAATCCTATTTCCTCCTTTAGATCCCTTTCTCCCTCATTTTCTCTCCAATCACCCTATTCCCCATTTTTCTCTTAATTATTATTTACTAATGTTTCTGATCAGCATCAAAAAACTACCTTGAAAAGAGAATGGGCCACTTTTCTTCTCCTTATTAAAGCCTTAAAATATCTTGATAAGATACTCATGATTCATCTTATCCCATTCTTTTTTTAAAACTTTTTATTGGAGTATAGTTGATTTATAATGTTGTATTAGTTTCAAGTGTGTAGCAACTTAAATCACACACACACACACACACACACACACACACACATACATATGTATACCAATAGCCACTTTTCTTTCGACTCTCTGAAGCACTATTTTCAATAGTCAAGACGTGGAAGAACCTAAATGTCCATTGACAGAAAATGGATAAAGAAGATGTAGTAAATGTCTTATCCCATTCTTGATAGCTCAGTTGTCACCTTCACCTCCAAGTTGTCACTATTGCCTATCCTTCTTCCAAGCCATCATCAGGCTCTGATAGTTTACATTGTAAGGAAATGATCTCTCAATCCCATTTCATATCCCCAAAGAGTTTTGTTCCAACCCCTCAGATGCTGTTGGGTCCTGCTTATTAATGTTTCCAGCGTGTATCTGGCTATAATTTTGGCTATTTCCAAATAATTAGAAACATGAGCACTAGTTGAGAAATACACTTGTACTCTTTGGCATCTTCTCTCAGTGATAACTAATATAAGTGAAAGTCGTTCAGTCATGTCTGACTGCGATCCCATGGACTGTAGCCCCCCAGGCTTCTCTGTCCATGGGGAGTCTCCAGGCAAGAATACTGGAGTGGATTGCCATACCCTCTTCCAGGGCAACTTCCCAACCCAAGGACTGAACCCAGTCTCCCACTTTGCAGGCAGATTCTTTACCAACTGAGCCACTAGGGAAGCCCTTGATAACTAATATACTCCTTTTAAATTTTGGAAACTACCTACAATAAATTCTTTAGTTTGCTTTCTGGTGGCTTATGTTAGTCAAGACTTTCTTCATTGAAAGTAAGAAATCCACTCAGGCTTGTAAAACCATATAAAAGGAAAAGTGTTACCTCAACTAGGAGCTGAAAGGATGATTATCTTCAGCATTAGTTAAATCCTGAGCAGTGATGATATAATCACACTGTGCTCATTCTTTGCCTCACTCATAGTTTCTCAGCATTGCATCTTTTCTGTGCTGGCCTACTTATCTGCTTCCCTGTCACACAGACTAAATTTCTGCATTATAATGATTCCAAGACAATATTCTATAAACTCAAAATCCAAAAGTTATGGTTTTTACCTCCAACAGAAATTTGAAGAGACAAAATCTCCCTCGGATTTATTCCTATCTTTTATAAAGAAAAGAAGCTATAGTTCTCTGTGTGGCCCAGTCTAAATAAAATACAGCAATAGTGGTAGAGCTAAAAGAGATGGAAGATTAGGGTACAGTGCCTTGGATGAGGTCCCTATGGAAACTATATGAAATGGAGGAAATAGTTCCAAACGGAGATGGGAAATCATTATTAAGAGGAAACAATTATATTTAGAAAAGTCCACACTTCAGCCTTTTAAAAAATTATACAATTCTGGGGTGTGGCCTTGTAAACTCAAAAAACAACTATGACAGATATCTGAAAATTTCAGAAAACCACTTAAATTCCAACAAATAGGAAAAGTATGTATAGACTGCATAACTAATGTAATTAACCCTTTGAGAATGTGCCAAATTTTGATGGCTCTTAAATTAAACAGCAATTACCATAGTTTTTTTTTTTTTCAATTTAAATTCATTTATTTTAATTGGAGGCTAACTACTTTACAAAATTGTATTGGTTCTCACATCACATGTGTTTAAGAATAAGTTCACATGTATTAGTGGATCAAAAGTTGTGAGTTTTATGGTTTGTTTTTTCCTTCCCATCATTTATTCGTTCTCTTCTAGTATTAAATTCTCTTCTAGGATACCACTTTTATACAATTTTCAGTCCAAACTTTAATCTTTAACATCTCCTACCTAGGGTGACTCAATTCACTGAGAATAAAATTTTAAACCCTTAAAAATATCTCTCAGTTCAGTTCAGTTCAGTCGCTCAGTTGTGTCTGACTCTTTGCGACCCCATGAATCGCAGCACGCCAGGCTTCCCTGTCCATCACCAACTCCTGGAGTTCACTCAGACTCACATCCATCGATTCCGTGATGCCATCCAGCCATCTCATCCTCTGTCATCCCCTTCTTCTCCTGCCCCCAATCACTCCCAGCGTCAGAGTCTTTTCCAGTGAGTCAACTCTTCACATGAGGTGGCCAAAGTACTGGAGTTTCAGCTTCAGCATCATTCCTTCCAAAGAAATCCCAGGATTGATCTCCTTCAGAATGGACTGGTTGGATCTCCTTGCATTTCAAAGGACTCTCAAGAGGCTTCTCCAACACCACAGGTCAAAAGCATCAATTCTTTGGTGCTCAGCTTTCTTCACAGTCCAACTCTCACATCCACACATGACCACAGGAAAAACCATAGCCTTGACTAGATGGACCTTAGTCGGCAAAGTAATGTCTCTGCTTTTGAATATACTGTCTAGGTTGGTCATAACTATTCTAACAAGGAGTAAGCGTCTTTTAATTTCATGGCTGCAATCACCATCTGCAGTGATTTTGAAGACCAAAAAAATAAACTCTGACACTGTTTCCACTGTTTCCCCATCTATTTCCCATGGAGTGATGAGGCCGAATGCCATGATCTTTGTTTTCTGAATGTTGAGCTTTAAGTCAACTTTTTCACTCTCCTCTTTCACTTTCATCAAGAGGCTTTTTAGCTCTTCTTCACTTTCTGCCATAAGGGTGGTGTCATCTACATATCTGAGGTTCTTGATATTTCTTCCGGCAATCTTGATTCTAGCTTGTGCTTCTTCCAGTCCAGCGTTTCTCATGATGTACTCTGCATAGAAGTTAAATAAGCAGGGTGACAATAAACAGCCTTGACGTACTCCTTTTCCTATTTGGAACCAGTCTGTTGTTCCATGTCCAGTTCTAACTGTTGCTTCCTGGCCTGCATACAGATTTCTCAAGAGGCAGGTCAGGTGGTCTGGTATTCCCATCTCTTTCAGAATTGTCCACAGTTTATTGTGATGCACACAGTCAAAGGCTTTGGCATAGTCAATAAAGCAGAAATAGATGTTTTTCTGGAACTCTCTTGCTTTTTCGATGACCCAGCGGATGTTGGCAATTTGATCTCTGGCTCCTCTGCCTTTTCTAAAACCAGCTTGAACATCAGGGAATTCACGGTTCATGTGTTGCTGAAGAGTGGCTTGGATAATTTTGAGCATTACTTTACTAGCATGTGAGATGAGTGCAATTGTGCGGTAGTCTGAACATTCTTTGGCATTGCCTTTCTTTGGAATTGGAATGAAAACTGACCTTTTCCAGTCCTGTGGCCACTGCTGAGTTTTCCAAATTTGCTGGCATATTGAGTGCAGCACTTTCACAGCATCATATTTTAGGATTTGAAAGAGCTCCACTGGAATTCCATCACCTCCACTACCTTTGTTTGTAGTGATGCTTTCTAAGGCCCACTTGACTTCACATTCCAAGATGTCTTGCTCTAGATGAGTGATCACGTGATTATCTCGGTTGTGAAGATCTTTTTTGTACAGTTCTTCCATGTATTCTTGCCACCTCTTCTTAATATCTTCTGCTTCTGTTAGGTCCATACCATTTCTGTCCTTTATCGAGACCATCTTTGCATGAAATGTTCCCTTGGTATCTCTAATTTTCTTGAAGAGATCTCCAGTCTTTCCCATTCTGTTGTTTTCCTCTGTTTCTTTTTATTGATCTCTGAAGAAGGCTTTCTTATCTCTTCTTGCTATTCTTTGGAACTCTGCATTCAGATGCTTATATCTTTCCTTTTCTGCTTTGCTTTGTGCCTCTGTTCTTTTCACAGCTATTTGTAAGGCCTCCCCAGATAGCCATTTTGCTTTTTTGCATTTCTTTTCCATGGGGATGGTCTTGATCCCTGTCTCCTGTACAATGTCATGAACCTCATTCCATAGTTCATCAGGCACTCTATCTATCAGATATAGTCCCTTAAATCTATTTCTCACTTCCACTGTATAATCATAAGGGATTTGATTTAGGTCATACCTGAATGGTCCAGTGGTTTTCCCTATTTTCTTCAATTTGAGTCTGAATTTGGTAATAAGGAGTTTATGATCTGAGCCACAGTCAGCTCCTGGTCTTGTTTTTGTTTACTGTATAGAGCTTCTCCATCTTTGGCTGCAAAAAAAATAATCAATCTCATTTCGGTGTTGACCATCTGGTGATGTCCACGTTGAAGGTCAGGAAGGGCAGTGGTAAGAAGATACCACTCGTCCAAGGTAAGGGGCAGTGGCTGTGCTTTGCTGTAGCAGCCATGAAGAGATACCCCATGCCCAAGGTAAGAGAAACCCAAGTAAGACGGTAGGTTTTGCAAGAGGGTATCAGAGGGCATACACACTGAAACCATACTCACAGAACACTAGTCAATCGAATCACATTAGGACCACAGCCTTGTTTAACTCAATGAAACCAAGCCATGCCTGTGGTGCAACCCAAAACGGATGGATCATGGTGGAGAGATCTGACAGAATGTGGTCCATGGAGAAGGGAATGGGAAGCCACTTCAGTATTCTTGCCTTGAGAACCCCATGAACAGTATGAAAAGGCAAAATGATAGGATACCAAAAGAGGAACTCCCTAGGTCATTAGGTGCCCAGTATGCTACTGGAGATCAGTGGAGAAATAACTCCAGAAAGAATGAAGGGATGGAGCCAAAGCAAAAACAATACCCAGATGTGGATGTGACTGGTGATAGAAACCAAGTCCAATGCTATAAAGAGCAATATTGCTTAGGAATCTGGAATGTCAGGTCCATGAATCAAGGCAAATTGAAAGTGGTCAAACAAGAGATGGCAAGGGTGAACGTCGACATTCTAGGAATCAGCGAACTAAAATGGACTGGAATGGGTGAATTTAACTCAGATGACAATTATATCTACTACTGCGGGCAGGAATCCCTCAGAAGAAATGGAGTAGCCATCCATGGTCAACAAAAGAGTCCAAAATGCAGTACTTGGATGCAATCTCAAAAACGACAGAATGATCTCTGTTCATCTCCAAGGCAAACCATTCAATATCACAGTTATCCAAGTCTATGCCCCAACCAGTAACACTGAAGAAACTGAAGTTGAACGGTTTTATGAAGATCTACAAGACCTTTTAGAACTAACACCCAAAAAAGATGTCCTTGTCATTATAGGGGACTGGAAAGCAAAGGTAGGAAGTCAAGAAACACTTGGAGTAACAGGCAAATTTGGCCTTGGAATGCAGAATGAAGCAGGGCAAAGATTAATAGAGTTTTGCCAAGAAAATGCACTTGTCATAGCAAAATATCTATAGGACTTATAAAACCTTGCCCCAGTACCTCTCTAACCTCATATTCTCTTTAATTCACTTCAGTTCAGTTCAGTCGCTCAGCTGTGTCCGACTGTTTGCGACCACATGAACCGCAGCATGCCAGGCCTCCCTGTCCATCACCAACTCCTGGAGTTCACTCAGATTCATGACCATCGAATCAGTGATGCCATCCAGCCATCTCATCCTCTGTCATCCCCTTCTCCTCCTGCCCCCAACCCCTCCCAGCATCAGAGTCTTTTCCAATGAGTCAGCTCTTTGCATGAAGTGGCCAAAGTACTGGAGTTTCAGCTTTAGCATCATTCCTTCCAAAGAAATCCCAGGGCTGATCTCCTTCAGAATGGACTGGTTGGATCTCCTTGCAGTCCAAGGGACTCTCAAGAGGCTTCTCCAACACCACAGTTCAAAAGCATCAATTCTTCGGTGCTCAGCCTTCTTCACAGTCCAACTCTCACATCCATACATGACCACAGGAAAAACCACAGCCTTGACTAGATGGACCTTAGTTGGCAAAGTAATGTCTCTGCTTTTGAATATGCTATCTGGGTTGGTCATAATCCACTTACTCTACTCCAAGTCACACTGGCCTTTTCTTATAGTCCTCAAACTTGCCGAGTACATGCTCATCTCAGGGTCTTTGCATGTATTTATTATCTTCATGGAACACTCACCTCCCCTTGACACGTGGCTTACTTCTTCACATAATTTATTCACTTAACTGTCTTCTTTTCAGGGAGTACCAAAAAAGTCTCTTTAAAACAAATAAATAAAACCTTCTATATCCCATTAGCAACTCTAATTTTCTCCAGAGCACTTTTTACCAACCAGCATGTTATGTTTCTGTTTGTTTATTGCCGGGAGCCAGCGTGAGGAACTCTGCCCATGGCAAAGGTCATGAGGAAGGAGGCTTTGGCATATGCAAAAGCGGATCGAGCCTCAGGAAACCCCCTGTTCCCGTGCATCTACCCCTAAAACCAGAGTCTACGTACTTTACTGTTTCATGCTCTCACCTACACCTCTGACTTTATGGGGGGCTGTTCCCCACCGGTTCTCTTGGAGAAGGAGTTAACTTACAGCTCCAAGTCAATAAAAATTCCTGGGTATGACAAGAGCGTTTCAACTTACGAACTCCTCTGAAGGTTATCTAGCCTGCCTGTACAGCTTCCTCTGGCCACCTGTGATTGTTTGCAGCCTCCCAGCCATTAGAGGCACAAGATGTTTTGGACTTACTAAAGGCAGATTCTTTTTGGGAAGTTAGAAATTATTAGTATAGTGGATTGGTTAGGAATTATATTGGTGAAGGGTTTTTCATTTGTAGTGCCAATAATTGCTGCTAATTCCCTGCCCTGGGTGTGACAAGGGTGTCTCAGGTCAAACCTCTCTGCTGACAGACTAGCTTGTGTGACAACCTCTCAACCATAAACAGCACGGAGAGTCTGGAGTATTTTGAAAGTCTTAATTAGCATAGGGCTTTTCTCATTGTTGAGTCAATGAGTGCTGCCAGGCCTCCATATCCTTAGGCACCTGGGAATATATTAATGTATTTGGAATATAGAAAAGGAAATATAGTATTTTTTGATGTTAGCAATACTAGACCTTTTGAGTTAATGAATTTTCTCTTTTGTTATAGATCACTGTACTTTGTTCTAAATCACTGCGTACTTGCTATGCAAAAATGTAACTTTATCACTACCTGAAGACTAAATAGATCTTAAGGGGAACATTGGTCAAGGGTTTTCATTTGTTGGGCTGATGTTTGCTGCTAAATCTCCATATTCCCTGCCCTTATAATGAATATAGCTAGCATATAGGAGAAATAAGTATTAACCTTTAGGATTAATCATGTTAACCTTAGGTTAAATTAATTCCTTTCTTAGTTGTAACCCACTACACCCTCACCCTATAGGAATGCAACTTTATCTGCTACCTTCAGAGGGTGGCGCCTGGTATAAGAAAAAACACCCTGGGAAAAAATGTTTTTTGGTTATGAAAAAGAAAGGATCATAAAATGTTAGCAGGCCTCGTGGCCAGAAGATGATGTAAAACCCCTAAGACCTTTTTTTTATACATTTATGTGAAGCACCTGATTTTGATAAAGGTCAGGACTGCTGACCCCCACGTGACTCTGTATTCATCCCTATGTATAACAAAAGGTATATAAGCAAACCTAAAAAATAAAGAAATCGGATCAGTTTCTGAAAGACTGATTCCCCCATGTCGTTTCTTTCTTCCTCCCCGTTTTTCTGGCTGAATTCCCATCTGGAGGGTGGGTGCTCTCCACGTCTACTTACTTGCCCAGGGTTTTAAGTTCCATGCAAGAAGGAGCCCAAGGAGGGGCACCTTCCGATATTCAAGTGGCGCCGGTGGCCCAACATAGATGGTGCAAATTCCTTGTCTTGGAATTTTATTGGTATCCCACGTAAACCAAGTTATTCAGCCTCTTTTTCTCCACTAATATTTCCTACTACACTATCCATTTCTAATCTCTCTCTATATCTGTAATTAAATAAGTTTTTTCCTAGGACGCCTATTCCATCCCCACGTTTGAATCACCCTGGATCCACTGGGGCTGGACCCTGGCAGTTTATTTTCTCCTTACTCATAACATGTGAGTTACTTGACAATAAAGATTTTGTTCAATGCCATGTTTCAGCACCCAGGACAGTACCTGAAACATTGCTATTGTACAATAAATAAGTGTTAAGTAAATTCCTGAAGGGAGAAAGAATGGAAGAACGGTCCCATCATTCAGATACAAATGTTGACTTATGACCTAGGTTTATCTCTTCTATCATATCATCATTCCAAGCCAAAGTGATGCTTCAAGAATGGCCATGAAACTTACATCAAACAAGTGATATATTCTCACAATAAATCTGTGTGTGACACTACAGGAAAAACAGCACAAATCAAAGCAATGAGACCCATGAAGAAGTCAGCCTAATCAATAGTCCAACACAGACATGATGAGAAGTATGATGACCTTAGTAATACCTCCTCTTTTTTTTCTTATGTCGGTTGGGACTGGTTTTCTTTTTCTTAAAATTGAAAGAACTCTGAAGTCCTTGATATATATTTCCAAAGGAAATGTAGTGTCTGTATCACAGTTATCAATTATAATGTAATTGTATATACAAATATAATTAATTATCAATAATTAATGAGCATTTCAATTTTTGATAGTATAATTTGTTATAAATTTTATATAGTTTGCTCATCTGGAAAAGGATAAAAAGTACTGTTTTTAGTATATATGAACTCCAGTCATTTTAGCATGACTAACTTATTAAGAGCATCTAGTGATAGACTGAGTTATTAGTAATGACTTAAAAATATCAGATGATATAAAAATGTGGCTAAATAAAAGATACCCTTGCTTATATTTCCCTCTCAACAACAACAATTTGGCATCTATCCATGGACAAAGACATCTTTATGGAAGCTGTGAAATCCAGCATCAAATGTCAATGGATCCAGAAAGACTCATTCCCATCCATGCATTGAATAATTGTTTTGACTATGGCCCCAGCAGTGGACTGTAAATCAGCTCTGACCTCTCTTGGCCACAGTCTGGAAGCCCCAGAGAAACATTATCTAAAACAACCATGACAGATGTTAGAGCAGTCATGGAAATTTAGATTTTTTGAGACAAGTGTCTGGCACAATGTTGAAGGAAATAAAGATGAGTTTGGACACATGCAAGAGGGTAAGAGGCACATCTTTGCTTTACCCATATTGTGCCTCTCACTGGACAGCACAGCTCAGTGCCAAGAAGCCCTCTTGGTTCATGATTTCTCTTGAGAGGGAAAGTGAGAAAGTATGAGTGAGTGTCTAGCTTCCTCAGCTGTGTGGGAGGTTTCCAAAGAGGCTTATTTATCTCTCACCTCATTCAGAGTACCAAGTAATGTGCTGCATGACTGGGGAGCGGAAGGAAGCTGGGAGAGTGGCAAATAGGATTCTCAGAGGATATTAAAGGGAAAAGGATCCACTAATTGCAGTGCAGATTCAATCAGGAAGTCCATCCATGAGTCACTTGGGATGCCTGGCATGTAGATCTGTTTACTGTCCCATCGGCACTTTCAGTGCTCTGCATAACTCATCCACACCCTCACACCCCAATCTGTAGCTGGCTTCCTGTGGCTCCCAGTGGTGATGAGAGTGACCTTTAGCAGGCAAATAGTGAACATGCATAGAAAGTCAGTTTGCTTCTGCAGGTCAAGGAAAGACCGCATTTCAACATTAGCCCACACTTAGAAACGCAAAAGAGAGGCTGTCAGGACCCATTCAGGTACATTGCCAGGATGAAGAAAAGCCATACAAGCTTAAGAATTCTGCCACAGGAGGGAGCAAGATGCATGGGGCAAGCACATGGTATAAGGCCTGAGAAAGTTTCAGAATCCCTAGTAAGGCTTATGGAAAGTATTTCTCCCCCAAAGTCAATTAGTAAAGACTGGAAGAGATGACTGATATTTGAAATGTGATGACCACCATACAAAATTTGAATCAACATTGAAATTCTAGAAAACATAAATACCACTATGGGATGACACTAATCATTCAAAAAACATGGAGATAAGTGGTAAAGAATTCTAAATAGCTGTTTTAAAGAAACTTGATGAGCTACAAGAAAACACAGACAATTCAGAGAAATCATGAAAACAATACAGTAAAAAAAAAAGAGAAATATTAAAAAAAGAAATCATTAAAAAGAGCAAAATGGTTATAAAGAAGCTCTGTACAAGCCTTATGGTAATCATAAAACAAAAACCTGCAGTAGATACACAGAAATAAAGGGAAAGAATCAAACCATACTTTGACTAATGAAATCAAAGCATGGCTTATGAAATGTCAACATTTCATGAAGAAAAACAGCAAGAGAGGAAAAAAGGACAAGAGAACTGTAACATATCCAGAGACTATTAAATGACCTTGATAAGTCCTTACCTATGAATATTTATTGTAAATTTAGATGACTTGAATTTTCTAATGAAAAAACAGAATGGCTGAATGGAAAAAAAACAAATGAACAGCAATAACAATAACAACAAGACATAGCTAGCTATATGCTGTTTATAAGAGACAATTCAACTTTAAAGACACATATAAGTGCAAGGTAAGGGGATGGAAAAAGATACTTCATACAAGTATAAATCAGAAGAGAACAGGGGTATCTATAGACCCAATGGATGAAATAGACTTTAACTCAAATTTGCAACAGGAGACTAAGATTATTATATGATGATCAAGGGTAAATTCATCAACAACATATCCAGCATCAGAAATTTTAAAACTATTAAGGAAATACTGACATATCTGAAGGGAGAAATAGAAAACAATACAATACAGTAATAGTAGAGGACTTCAGTGCTCCACTTTCAGCTATATATAGATTATCCAGACAGTAAATCAATTAAGAAACTTTAAACTTGTACTATACTTTAGACAAACTGAACCTAACAGACACATACAGAACATTCCATCCAACAACAGAAGAATACACATTATTCCTCAGTGAACTTGGAACATTCTCCAGGATAGATCATATGACAAGTCACAAAACAAATCCTAGCAAATATAAGAAGGCTGAGATCACACCATATATCTTTTCTGACCACAGTAGTTTAAAACTAAAACCAGTAACAGGAGGAACACCTGAAAATTCACAAATGTGTGAAGTAATTAATGAATTTTTTAAAAAAATCTAAAAAGAAAAGTTTTCAAAATCACAAAAAAGTGAAAATGGAAATACAACAAATTAAAACTTATGGGACAAAGCAAAAGCAGTTCTAAAGCAGAAACTTGTGATAAATGTCTGCAGTAAGAAAAAAAAAAAAATAAAGTTCTCAAGTAAGCAACTTAACTTTACATCTCCAGTATTGTGAACAGAAGAGCAATTGGAAACCAAAGTTAGAAGAAAGAAGGGAATAAAGATTAGAGCTGAAATAGATAAGAATCAAAAAATAAATAAAATAGAAAGATCAAAAAACTAAGACCTGTTTTCTAAAAAGGTAAAAGGTGAATAAAATTGACTAAATGAAGGAAAAAAAGACAAAAGACTCAAGTAAATCAGAAATAAGAAAGAAGATATTACAATGTAAACTACAGAAATAAATATAAAGGCTCATAAGTTACTGTTATGAACACTAGAATGTTGAGTAATTTAGAAGAAATGAATAAATTCCTAAAAAAAAGCCTATCAAGACTGAATCATGAAGAAATAAAAATATATATTTATATGCACAGGCCAATAAAAAATGAGGGGATTGAATCAATAATGCAAAACATCTCAACAAAGAAAAGTCCAGGACGAGATTAGTTTCACCAGTGATTTGGATCAAATGTTCAAAGAATTAATGCCAATAGTTCTTAAACTCTTCCAAAAATCATTTAAGAAGAAATATCTCCAAACTCATTTTACAAGGCTAGCATTACCCTCATAACAAAGCAATATGAGGACACTACAGGAGAAGCAAACTATAGGCCAATATCCCTGATGAAAATAGATGTAGAATTTCTCAACCACCTATTAGCATGCTGAGTTAAACAGTATGTTAAAAGGATCATACACCAAGATCAAGTGAGATTTATGCTGGTGATACAAGGAAGTTTCAACATATATAAATCAATAAAAATGATATGTACATTAACAGAAAGATAAAAATTATGTGATTTTCTGATTTATTTTTAGATGCAGAAAGAGCATTTGACAAAATAAAACATCCATTCATGATGAAAACTCTCAAAAAATTGGATATAGAAGGAACATACTTCAACATAATACAGATCAAATATGGCAAGCCCATAGATAATACCATACTCAACACTAAAAGTCTGAAAAGTTTTCCAGTAAGATTAGACAAGAGTGTCACTCTCACCACTCACATTCAACATGATACTAAAAGTCTTAGTCAGAGCAACTAGGGGAAAAAATGAACAACGAAAAGAAGTAAAACTGTCTATGATTTTAAATATGTAATAACATATTATACTAAATATAGAAAATTCTAAAGACTCCACCTCCCCACAAAAACTGTTAGAACCAATGAATGAATTCAGTAAAGTTGCAGAGTATAAAATCTGCATACAGAAATTAATTGCATTTCTCTACACTAACTATGAAATATCTGAAAGAGAAATTTTAAAATTCCCATTCGCAATAGCATTTAAAAAATAGCATTTATCAAAACCAATAAAATACATAGCAACAAATTTAATTCAAGAGCTAAAAGATCTACACAATGAAACTACAGGCTTTGATAAAAGAAATTGAAGAAGACCCAAATAAATGAAAAACTGTCCCCTCTTCATGGATGAGAAGGATTAATATTTTTAAAATGTCTGTGCCACTCAAGGTCATTTATAGATTCAATGCAATCACTATCAAAATTCCAATGGCAATTTTCACAGGAAAAAAGAATCCTAAAATGAGTATGGAATCAAAAAGATCTTGAATATACAAAATAATTCTGACAAAGAACAAAGCTGGAGGCAGCACACTTTAAACTATATTGCAAAGCTACAGTAAGTAAAACAATGTTACCAGCATTCAGTTCAGTTCAGTCACTCAGTCGTGTCTGACACTTTATGACCCTGTGGACTGCAGCACATCCCAATGAAATAAATTAGAAGCCCCAAAATAAACCTTCATGTATATGGTTAACTAAGCAAGCGGCTGCTATGGCCGGCACACTCAGCATGGCCAAGAGGAGATACCCCACATCCGAGGTCAGGGGCAGCAGCCAAGAGTGCCAGGCTACGACGTCACAGGAACAGCCGAGATGAGCCACCCTGCATCTGAGGTCAGGGGTGGCGGCCGGGAGGAGCCACCACATGTCCGAGGTCAGGGGCAACGGTCTGGAGGAGCCACCCCGCATACAAGGCCAGGATCAGGGGCCCGGAGGAGGCAGCCCACACCCAAGGCCATGGACAGCAGCCAGGAAAATCAACCCATGTCCAAGGAGCGGTGGCGGCACTGGCGCAGGAGGGCCTAGAGGAGCTATCCCACGTTGAAGGTCAGGAAGGATGGTGGGGAGGAGATACCCTTTGTCCAAGGTAAGGAGCAGCGGCTGTGCTTTGCTGGAGCAGCCGTGAAGAGATACCCCATGCCCAAGGTAAGAGAAACCCAAGTAAGATGGTAGGTGTGGCAAGAGGGCCACAGAGGGCATACACACTGAAACCATACTCACAGAAAACTGGTCAATCTAATCACACTAGGACCACAGCCTTGTCTAACTCAATGAAACCAAGCCATGCCTGCGGGGCAACCCAAGATCGGCAGGTCATGGTGGAGAGGTCTGACAGAATGTGGTCCACTGGAGAAGGGAATGGCAAACCAATTCAGTATTCTTACCTTGAGAACCCCATGAACAGTATGAAAAGGCAAAATAATAGGATACTGGAATTATTATAGGGGACTGGAATGCAAAAGTTGGAGGTCAACAAACACCTGGAGTAACAGGCAAATTTGGCCTTAGAATACAGAATGAAGCAGGGCAAAGACTAATAGAGTTTTGCAAAGAAAATGCACTGGTCATAGCAAACACCCTCTTCCAACAACACAAGAGAAGACTCTACACATGGACATCATCAGATGGTCAACACCAAAATCAGATTGATTATATTCTTTGCAGCCAAAGATGGAGAAGCTCTATGCAGTCAACAAAAACAAGACCGGGAGCTGACTGTGGCTCAGATCATGAACTCCATATTGCCAAATTCAGACTTAAATTGAAGAAAGTAGGGAAAACCGCTAGACCATTCAGGTATGACCTAAATAAAATCCCCTATGATTATACAGTGGAAGTGAGAAATAGATTTAAGGGACTAAATCTGATAGATAGAGTGCCAGAACTATGGAATGAGGTTTGGGACATTGTACAGAAGACAGGGATCAAGACCATCCCCATGGAAAAGAAATGCAAAAAAACAAAATGGCTATCTGGGGAGGCCTTACAAATAGCTGGGAAAAAAAGAGAAGTGAAAAGCAAAGAAGAAAAGGAAAGATATAAGCATCTGAATGCAGAGTTCCAAAGAATAGCAAGAAGAGATAACAAAGCCTTCTTCAGAGATCAATAAAAAGAAACAGAGGAAACCAACAGAATGGGAAAGACTAGAGATCTCTTCAAGCAAATTAGAGATGCCAATGGAACATTTCATGCAAAGATGGGCTCGATAAAGGACAAAAATGGTATGGACCTAACAGAAGCAGAAGATATTAAGAAGAGGTGGCAAGAATACACAAAAGAACTGTACAAAAAAGATCTTCACGACCTGGATAATCACGATGGTGTGATCACTCACCTAGAGGCAGACATCCTGGAATGTGAAGTCAAGTGGGCCTTAGAAAGCATTACTACGAACAAAGCTAGTGGAGGTGATGGAATTCCAGTGGAGCTATTTCAAATCCTGAAAGATGATGCTGTGAAAGTGCTGCACTCAATATGCCAGCAAATTTGGAAAACTCAGCAGTGGCCACAGGACTGGAAAAGGTCCGTTTTCATTCCAATTCCAAAGAAAGGCAGTGGATAAGAATGCTCAATCTACCGCACAATTGCACTCATTTCACACGCTAGTAAAGCAATGCTCAAAATTCTCCAAGCCAGGCTTCAACAATATGTGAACCGTGAACTTCCTGATGTTCAAGCTGGTTTTAGAAAAGGCAGAGGAACCAGAGATCAAATTGCCGACATCCGCTGGGTCATCGAAAAAAGCAAGAGAGTTCCGGAAAAAACATCTATTTCTGCTTTATTGACTATGCCAAAGCCTTTGACTGTGTGGATCACAAGAAACTGTGGAAAATTCTGAAAGAGATGGGAATGCCAGACCACCTGATCTGCCTCTTGAGAAATCTGTATGCAGGTCAGGTAGCAACAGTTAGAACTGGACATGGATCAGACTGGTTCCAAATAGGAAAAGGAGTATGTCAAGGCTGTATACTGTCACCTTGTTTATATAACTTATATGCAGAGTACATCATGAGCTATGCTTACTGGAAGAAACACAAGCTGGAATCAAGACTGCTGGAAGAAATATCAATAACCTCAGATTTGCAGATGACATCATCCTTGTGGCAGAAAGTGAAGAGGAACTAAAAAGCCTCTTGATGAAAGTGAAAGAGGAGAGTGAAAAAGTTGGCTTCAAGCTCAACATTCAGAAAACGAAGATCATGACATCCAGTCCCATCACTTCATGGGAAACAGATGGGGAAACAGTAGAAACAGTGTCAGACTTTATTTTGGGGGGGGGCTCCAAAATCACTGCAGATGGTGACTGTAGCCATGAAATTAAAAGACACTTACTCCTTGGAAGAAAAGTTATGACCAACCTAGATAGCGTATTTAAAAGCAGAGACATTACTTTGCCGACTAAGATCCGTCTAGTCAAGGCTATGGTTTTTCCAGTGGTCATATATGGATGTGAGAGTTGGACTGTGAGGAAGGCTGAGTGCTGAAGAATTGATGCTTTTAGACTGTGGTGTTGGAGAAGACTCTTGAGAGTCCCTTGGACAGCAAGGAGATCCAACCAGTCCACTCTGAAGGAGATCAGCCCTGGGATTTCTTTGGAAGGAATGATGCTAAAGCTGAAACTCCAGTACTTTGGCCACCTCATGTGAAGCGTTGACTCATTGGAAAAGACTCTGATGCTGGGAGGATTGGGGGCAGAAGGAGAAGGGGACGACAGAGGATGAGATGGTTGGATGGCATCACAGACTCGATGGACGTGAGTCTGAGTGAACTCCGCGAGCTGGTGATGGAAAGGGAGGCCTGGTGTGCTGCGATTCATGTGGTTGCTAAGAGTCGGACACGACTGAGTGACTGAACTGAACTGAACTGAACTGAACATTTGGCAAGAGAGCTAAGAGTACTCAATGCAGACAAGATAGTCTCTTCAATAAATTATGTTTCCCACCTGGATAATCATTTGTAGAAATATGAAACTGGACACTTAAGTTTTGGAATTAAAAAAAATGGATTAAAGACTAAATGTAAGACCTGAAATTTTAAACCTCTTAAAAGAAAACATAAGGAAAAAACCTCCTTTAACTTGGTTTCAGCAGTGTGTTTTTGTATATGACACCAAAGGCACAAACAACAAAATTTAAAAAATCCGTAAGTGGGAATATGCTGTACTGATTAGTCTCTTAGTCATGTCCAACTCTTTGGAACCCCATGAACTGTAGCCCACCAGGCACCTCTGTCCATGGGAGTCTCCAGGCAAGAATATTAGAGTGGGTTGCCATGGTCTCCTCCATGTGATCTTCCCAACCCAGGTATTGAACCCAGGTCTCCCATACTGCAGGTGGATTCTTTACCATCTGAGCCAACAGTGAAGCCCAAGAATACTGGAATGGGTAGCCTATCCCTTCTCCATGTGAACTTCCTGACCCAGGAACTGAAACAGGGTCTCTTCCATTGCAGACAGATTCTTTACCAACTGAGCTACCAGAGAACCAATGCAAGTGGGACTAAATCAAACTAAATATCTTCTGTATAGAAAAAGAAGCGATTGACAATTAAAAGGCAATTTAAAGAATGTGGGCAATATTTGCAAACCATATATCTGATATGGGTTAATATTACAAATCATAAAGAACTCATAAAAAATTAATAGCAAAAAATTTGATTTAAAAATAGGCATAGGAACTACTTAGACATTATTCTGAAAATAGATGGCCAGCAAGTGTAAGAAATGGTGTTCAACATCACTAAGCATCAGGAAAATTCAAATCAAAACCATGATGGGTTAACACCCTGCACTTGTCAGAATGGCTAGCATCAAACAGACAAAGAGATGGAGAGGGATAAATTGGGAAACTGAGACTGACATACACACTACTATATATGTGTGTGTGTGTGTGTGTGTGTGTGTGTGTGTGTATGATAACTAATAACCTACTGTATAGCACAAAAACTCTATTCAATACTTGGCAATGACCTATATGGGGATATAATCTTAAAAAGTGAATGTATGTATATATATGAATGATTCAGTTTGTTCTACAGCAGAATATTCACAGCATTGTGAATCAACTATATTCCAATAAAAGAAAAAAAGAGAGATAATAAGTGTTGGTGAAGATGTGGAGAAAAGGGAACTCATGTGCACTGTCGTCAGGACTAAAAATTGGTAAATACACTGTAGAAAACAGCATGGAAGGTTCTCAGAAAACTGAAAATAGAATTACTATATGATGCAGAAATCTCACTTCTGGGTATGTATTTGAAGAAAATGAAACAGAATCTCAAAGAGATATCTACACCTGCATGTTAATTGCAGTGTTATTCACAATAGCCTAAATGTGTGACTTAAGTGTTCATATATGGATGAATGGATAAAGAATGTATGATACCTATGATATACAACATAAAACAATTATATATTTAAATGAAATATTCAGGCACAAGAAAAAAGGAAAATCTTGCCATTTGTGGTAGATGAAATTTGAGCACATTTTGCTAAGTGAAATAAGGCAGTTAGGTAGAAAAATGAATATAGCATGACATCACTTATATGTGTATCTAAAAAAGAAACAGGGAGGAGAATACTGGTTTTCAGGCACTAGCAGTGGGGGAAGTGGGGAGATCCATTCAAAGATACCAAGTTATAAATTAAATAAGTGCTAGAGATATAATGCACAGCATGATAACGGTAGTTAACAATATTCCATTGTACACTTTGAAAGGGGCTAAGAGAGTGGCTCTGAAATCTCATCACAAAAGAGGTGGTTATTGTGGGAGATGATGGAGCTGTTAACACACTCTACTGTGGTAATAATTTCCCAGTATACAAGAGCAACTACTCAGAAAGAAGAAAAGAAAAATGAACTTTATTGTCACCAACTTGTCAATTACTCTTGTAGCTAATAATTTAATTCATTGCTTAATAAATCCAGAGACTCTTAGATGGAGAGGATCTAAGATGGAGAGAATCCATACCCCTTTATTTTACAGATTAGGACACTAAGATCAGGGAAATGTAATAATCCAGGGAGTAAATTATAAGTCATACATGGTCCATTTTAGATAAGCCTTATCGAAAGCCTAGTTGAATTTTAGTATTTACATATTCACAAATAGAAATGTAGCTGTGAAACTGAAACCAAATTATGAGTCAGTGGTGACTAAAAATTTCTTAACAGGTGCAGCCCTTAAATTTATCTTGTCTTGCATTCCAAATGATGCACCAAGTGAGGAACCTGACTGTATTAAATGAACACATCTTAATACAAGAGATTGCAAATACTCATATGAAAGGTCAACATTAATACCAAAAGACCAGTAGTATGAATACAGTTAAGATATTTTAACCTAAATGACAATAATATCATACTATTATAATAAAGACAAGTCTTATTAAGACTTAATAATAGAATTGTTCATCTTGTTTAGCTCATTTTAGTGTTTAAAATGTGACCTAAATCTTTCCCATTAGTATCTATACAAGTGATCTTTCAGCTGCAGGATTATATCCCAGACTCAAACGAGGCTGCAAATGACTAACCCAGTGTATACAAATTTAGATCACAAATTAGCATCTCAGTTAACTCTGGAGATCTTGTTTAAGAATGAAGCAAACAATGAAGAAAGCAGAGTGATCTGAGGTATGGAGAATATGTTACATGAGTCACAAAATTTCCTTTTTACTTAAATAATTTTGAGTTGAATTTTTGTTACTGGCAACCCAATAAAGGGCTTAACAGGTGGCTCAGTGGTAAAGAATCCACCTGCCAATTCAGGAGATGCAGGCTCAATCCCTGGGTCTGGAAGACCCTCTGGAGGAGGAAATAGAAACCCACTCTAATATTCTTTCTGGAAATTCCCATGGACCAAGGAGCCTGGTGGGCTGCATTCATGGGGTCACAAAGAGTCGGACAAAACTAGGCACAACCAAAAAGATTTGATTAGCACAGGACAGTGCCTACATGAAATGAAGAATAAATATATATAATTTGCTTCTTTCCAAAAGATTACATTACCTTCAGAAAAATGTAACCAGATTGCATGAAGTAATAAATAATATGATGGTAGAATATAGAATTAATTACTGAATTGATAGTTTGCAAATCACTTTGTGCTCATTGATATATGCCACATTCATTAGAAACAGGATCTTACATGCCCTAATAAGTAGGACATTTGACAAGTTACATAATCTTTTTACAGTTTTCAATGAAAAGTGATATGTGATTATATCTCTTATAAAATTGCTCAAACATTAAATTAATAGTATATACAAAGCATAAGACACAATGTTGCCAAATAGTTATTTCTCAATATTAACTATAATTATAATTGGTACTGTCATTATTATTATCATTTTGGTAGGCAGCTTGTAACAAGGATCTCAGTGATTCTGCATCTTAGTATTTATTAAGCCTTTGTATAATCCCTTCCTCTTGAGTACTGGCTGTATCTAGCTGCCTGCTTCTAATAGACAGAATACAGGCAAAGTGATGAAATATGATAGGATAAGCAAGACCATGAGTTCTGTTTTGCTAGCGCTTCCTCTCTTGCTGTTAATCTCTCTTGCCCTTCTACTTGCTTGCTCTGAAGGAATGACCTACAAGGCCTTAAGATGTTCTATGGAGAGGTCTGGTGGTAAGGAAATGTTAAAGCCTCTGGCCAAACAGAAGCTCCATGAGACAGTATATTCAAAACTTATGTAGGTAGGCTTGGAAGCAGATCTCCAATCAAGCCTTCAGTTAAAATACAGACTTGGTTGATATATTGATTGTGCATTGTGATCTGCAGCAACTATGATATAATAAATGTCTATTGTTTTTTAAATCACTATATTTCATGTAATCTGTTATGCAGCAATATAGATAACGAAGAGAGTCACCATTACCACCATGATACTCCAGAGATACTCAGGAATAATACCATATTCTATGAATGCCTTTGGAGGAGTAGGGACTTCGAAAGATTAAGATAAGATTGGGATAGGCATAAGAGGTGATTTGAGAGTGTGAGATCATTTAAGGAGACAGGAAAACATGGGCTAAAGCATGAAAAACAGAATACTGGATATTTAAAAAGCGTTAGTGTTAGTTGTTCAGTCATGTCTGACTTTTAGCAACCTCATGGACTGTAGCCTGCCAGGCTCCTCTGTCCATGGGATTCTCCAGGGAAGAATACTGGAGTGGGTTGCCATGTCCTCCTCCAGGGGATCTTCCCCATCCGGGGATTGAACCCCCATCTCCTGCATTGCATGCAGATTCGTTACCATCTGAGCCATCAGGGAAGCCTAAGAAGCATTAGTAAAAGTGAAAGTCACTAGGTCTGGTGGAATTCTCCAGGCCAAAATACTAGAGTGGGTAGCTGTTCCCAACCTCCAGATAGAACCCAGGTCTTCTGCATTACAGGCAGATTCTTTACCAGCTGAGTCACAAAGGAAGCCTAAGAAGCATTAAGATAAGCTTGATGGAGGAAAAAACCCAGTTCACTCAAGTGTAGGCTTTTCCACTGGACTTGTTAGATACTTGATAGAGAAATAAGTGATATGGTGGTAAGAAAAAATATGTTTATAGAAAGTTTTTGAGTGGACATCTGCACCATTGATTACAGAGAGAAGAAACTGTTGTCATGGAGGTCAGCTCTTATCCATGTATGAGGACACATGAACACAAACTAAAGAGAGAGCAGTAGGGATGGAAGATACCCAGTGACAAAGCATGGTTTTCCCAAATGGCCACAGGTGACCAGGCTGTGCTGAGAGTGTAGAATGTTAAGGATGTCAATATATAATTAACTTTATCATCCTTCTACTCTCCTCATTTGGAAGTTATTAAACTATGAATTCTTTATTCATTAACTCTTCGACTGCTGTCCGTCTATGCAACTACTGTCTATATGTATCTGTTCAGTTCAGTCGCTCAGTCATGTCTGACTCTTTGCGACCTCATGAACTGCAGCATGCCAGGCCTCCCTGTCCATCACCAACTCCCGGAGTTCACTCAAACTCACGTCCATCGAGTCAGTGATGCCATCCAGCCATCTCATCCTCTGTCGTTCCCTTCTCCTCCTGCCCCCAATCCCTCCCAGCCTCAGAGTCTTTTCCAATGAGTCAACTCTTCGCATGAGGTGGCCAAAGTACTAGAGTTTCAGCTTTAAAATCATTTCTTCCAAAGAAATCCCAGGGTCGATCTCCTTCAGAATGGACTGGTTGGATCTCCTTGCAGTCCAAGGGACTCTCAAGAGTCTTCTCCAACACCACAGTTCAAAAGCATCTATTCTTAGGCGCTCAGCCTTCTTCACAGTCCAACTCTCACATCCATACATAATCACAGGGAAAACCATAGACATGACTAGATGGACCTTAGTTGGCAAAGTAATGTCTCTGCTTTTAAATATGCTATCTAGGTTGGTCATAACTTTCCTTCCAAGCAGTAAGCGTCTTTTAATTTCATGGCTGCAGTCACCATCTACAGTGACTTTGGAGCCCCAAAAAATTAAGTCAGAAAATGTTTCCACTGTTGTTTCCCCATCTATTTGCCATGAAGTGATGGGACCAGATGCCATGATCTTCGTTTTCTGAATGTTGAACCTTAAGCCAATTTTTTCACTCACCTCTTTCACTTTCATCAAGAGGCTTTTTAGTTCCTCTTCACTTTCTGCCATAAGGGTGATGTCATCTGCATATCTGAGGGTATTGATATTTCTCCCAGCAATCTTGATTCCAGCTTGTGCTTCTTTCCAGCCCAGCGTTTCTCATGATGTACTCTGCATAGAAGTTAAACAAGCAGGGTGACAATATACAGCCTTGAGGTTCTCCTTTTCCTATTTGGAACCAGTCTGTTGTTCCATGTCCAGTTCTAACTGTTGCTTCCTGACCTGCATACAGATTTCTCAAGAGGCAGGTTAGGTGGTCTGGTATTCCCATCTCTTTCAGAATTTTCCACAGTTTCTTGTGATCCACACAGTCAAAGGCTTTGGCATAGTCAATAAAGCAGAAATAGATGGTTTTCTGGAACTCTTTTCCTTTTTCCATGATCCAGCAGATGTTGGCAATTTGATCTCTGATTTCTCTGCTTTTTCTGAAACCAGCTTGAACATCTGGAAGTTCACGGTTCATGTATTACTGAAGCCTGGCTTGGAGAATTTTGAGGATTCCTTTACTAGCATGTGAGATGAGTGCAATTGTGCGGTAGATTGAGCATTCTTTGGCATTGGCTTTCTTTGGGGTTGGAATGAAAACGGACCTTTTCCAGTCCTGTGGCCACTGCTGAGTTTTCCAAATGTGATGGCATAATGAGTGTAGCACTTTCACAGCATCATCTTTCAGGATTTGAAATAGCTCTACTGGAATTCCATCATGTCCACTAGCTTTGTTTGTAGTGATGCTTCCTAGGCCCACTTGACTTCACATTCCAGGATGTCTGCCTCTAGGTGAGTGATCACACGATCGTGATTATCTGGGTCGTGAAGATCTTTTTTGTACAGTTCTTCTGTGTATTCTTGCTACCTCTTCTTAATATCTTCTGCTTCTCTTAGGTCCATACCATTTTTTGTCCTTTATCGAGCCCATCTTTGCATGAAATGTTCCCTTGGTATCTCTAATTTTCTTGAAGAGATCTCTAGTCTTTCCCATTTTGTTGCTTTCCTCTGTTTCTTTGTATTGATCGCTGTAGAAGGTGTTCTTACCTCTTCTTGCTATTCTTTGGAACTCTGCATTCAGATGCTTGTATCTTTCCTTTTCTCCTTTGCTTTTCACTTCTCTTCTTTTCCCAACTATTTGTAAGGCCTCCCCAGACCGCCATTTTGCTTTTTTGCATTTCTTTTCCATGGGGATGGTCTTGATCCCTGTCTCCTGTACAATGTCACGAACCTCCATACAAATTTCATCAGGCACTCTATCAGATCTAGTCCCTTAAATCTATTTTTCATTTCCACTGTATAATTACAAGGGATTTGATTTAGGTCATATCTGAATGGTCTAGTGGTTGTCCCTACTTTCTTCAATTTAAGTCTGAATTTGACAATAAGACGTTCATGATCTGAACCACCGTCAGCTTCCGGTCTTGTTTTTGCTTACTGTATAGAGCTTCTCCATCTTTGGCTGTAAAGAATATAATCAATTTGATTTCATTGTTGACCATCTGGTGATGTCCATGTGTAGAGTCTTCTCTTGTGTTGTTGGAAGAGGGTATTTGCTATGACCAGTGAGTTCTCTTGGTAGAACTCTATTAACCTTTGCCCTGCTTCATTCCGTATTCCAAGGCCAAATTTGCATGTTACTCCAGGTGTTTCTTGGCTTCCTACTTTTGCATTCCAGTCCCCTATAATGAAAAGGACATCTTTTTTGTGTGTTATTTCTAAAAGGTCTTATAGGTCTTCACAGAACTGTTCAACTTCAGCTTCTTCAGTGTTTCTGATTGGGGCATAGACTTGGATTACTGTGATATTGAATGGTTTGCCTTGGAAATGCACAGAGATCATTCTGTCGTTTTTAAGATTGTATCCAAGTACTGCATTATGGACTCTTGTTGACCATAATGGCTGAACAGCTATAAATCTATAAAGACTGATAGGGTAGACAGGGTCATAGGCCAAGAACAGTATTCAGAGAGAGGGGAAATCATGAAGATGGATTCCAAACACTCATTTTTTTTTTCAACCTGAGGATATCCCATTTGATTCCCAAAATTGTCTCATAAATCTAAGAGAATGAGATAAATACAAATTACTGTATTTGAGAATGAGTCCACTATTTTCTGTTTTTGTGGAACAACATAGTGCTAAATTCTGAGTAAACAAAAAAACACAAAAGTTACACCACAAAATTGCTGCCCTAATGAAACTTTCAATCTGAGTTAAAAAGTAAAAATGCTTAACTAGCCATTCATAAAAGTAATGAAGGGTTATTAAATTATACTCTTAATGTGTAGCACAATATGAGAGTGATTTAGCAGAGTCAACATTTAATGTAATATTGATTTATATGCAGAAATCCTGTTACTAACAATTTAAAATAGAATTCAAGTATTTGAGAAAAATTTTCTAGGGCAGTCACTTTTCTTCCTCACCTGTTTCTTGTTTGTAATTTTATTTTTTGCCATCTGTCTTGTAACTTTGTTTTGTACTAGAAGCTATTTTGACATTCTGTTAAAAAAATGAATTATTATTTAAATGTAATTAGAAACACATGGAAAAATCATTGATAGCAGTGTGACAATGAAAGAGAAACTTCTGTAAGCAAGTAAACTGTTTACATGATATTCTTAAGAAAAGCAAAATCAAATATAATTTGGTTTTAATATCCATGTGAGAGGTCATTTAGATGAGAGAACAGTCAGGCCTTTTCAGTTTGTACCTCAGTTTTTTCAAGTTAATTTCTCATTCATATATAACACACTTACAGAAAAGTACATAAATCATAAGTGTAGAGCTCAATGAATTTTTTATAAATTGAACCCAACTGCTCAGCCAAAACCCAGATCAAAAAACAAAATATTGCTGGCACCCCATAAAGACCCTTAATATGTCTCCAGGGCACTTCTGCCCTTCTGAAGGATAAACACCCTATTCATTTCTCAAATCATAAATAACATATGCCTATTATGTAAACAGTAATTAATGTTTACTTAAATGTTTTCAATTTTCATCCTTGTGTGATGGTGCAGTCATCCATTCTCATTTATGTAATGGTATGCAGTTCAGTTCAGTTCATTTCAGTTCAGTCACTCAGTCGTGTCCAACTCTTTGTACCCCATGAACTACAGCATGCCAGACCTCCCTAGCCATCACCAATTCCCGGGGTCTACGTAACTCATGTCCATCAAATTGGTGATGCCATCCAACCATCTCATCCTCTGTTGTCCCCTTCTCCTCCTGCCCTCAATCTTTCCCAGCATCATGATCTTTTCAACTGAGTCAGCTCTTCACATCAGGTGGCCAAAGTATTGGAGTTTCAGCTTCAACATCAGTCCTTCAAATGAACTCCCAGGACTGATCTCCTTTAGGATGGACTGGTTGCCATGAAGTGATGGGACTTGATGCCATGATCTTCGTTTTCTGAATGTTGAGCTTTAAGCCAACTTTTTCACTCTCCTCTTTCACTTTCATCAAGAGGCTCTTTAGTTCCTCTTCACTTTCTGCCATAAGGGTGGTGTCATCTGCATATCTGAGATGATTGATATTTCTCCCTGAAATCTTGATTTCAGCTTATGCTTCCTCCAGCCCAGCGTTTCTCATGATGTACTCTGCATATAAGCTAAATAAGCAGGCTGACAATAAACAGACTTGATGTACTCCTTTTCCTATTTGGAACCAGTCTGTTGTCCCAAGTCCAGTTCTAACTGTTGCTTCCTGACCTGCATACAGGTTTCTCAAAAGGCAGATCAGGTGGTGTGCTATTCCCCTCTCTTTCAGAGGTTTTCAGTTAATTGTGATCCACACAGTCAAAGGTTTTGGCATAGTCAATTAAGCAAAAATAGAATTTTTCTGGAACTTTCTTGGTTTTTCGATGATCCAGTGGATGTTGGCAATTTGATCAATGGTTCCTCTGCTTTTCCTAAAACCAGCTTGAACATCTGGAAGTTCACTGTTCATGTATTGCTGAAGCCTGACTGGGGTATTTTAATCATCACTTTACTAGCGTGTGAGATGAGTGCAATTGTGCAGTAGTTTGAGCATTCTTTGGCATTGCCTTTCTTTGGGATTGGAATGAAAACGGACCTTTTCCAGTCCTGTGGCCACTGCTGAGTTTTCCAAATGTGATGGCATAATTAGTGTAGCACTTTCACAGCATCATCTTTCAGGATTTGAAATAGCTCTACTGGAATTCCATCATGTCCACTAGCTTTGTTTGTAGTGATGCTTCCTAGGCCCACTTGACTTCACATTCCAGGATGTCTGGCTCTAGGTGAGTGATCATGCCTTCATGATTATCCAGGTTGTGAAGATCTTTTTTGTACAGTTCTTCTGTGTATTCTTGCCACCTCTTCTTAATATCTTCTGCTTCTGTTAAGTACCTTTAATTTCTGTCCTTTATTGAGCCCATCTTTGCATGAAATGTTCCCTTGGTATCTCTAATTTTCTTGAAGAGATCTCTAGTCTTTCCCATTCTATTGTTTTCCTCTATTTCTTTGCATTAATCACTGAGAAAGGCTTTCTTATCTCCTCTTGCTATTCTTTGGAACTCTGCATTCAAATGGGTATCTTTCCTTTTTCTCATTTGCTTTTACTTCCCTTGTTTTCACTGCTATTTGTATGGCATCCTCAGACAGCCATTTTGCTTTTTTGCATTTCTTTTCCATGGGGATGTTCTTGATTGTGTCCTATACAATACCATGAACCTCCATCCATAGTTCATCAGGCACTCTATTAGATCTAGTCCCTTAAATCAATTTCTCACTTCCACTGTATAGTCATAAGGGATTTGATTTAGGTCATACCCGAATGGTCTAGTGGTTTTCTCCACTTTATTCAATTTCAGTCTGAATTTGGCAATAAGAAGTTCATGGTCTGAACCACAGTCAGCTCCTGGTCTTGTTTTTGCAGACTGTATAGAGCTTCTTCATCTTGGCTGCAAAGAATATAATCAATCTGATTTTGGTGTCGACCATCTGGTGATGTCCATGTGTAGAGTCTTCTCTTGTGTGTTGGAAAAGGGTGTTTGCTATGACAAGTGTGTTCTCTTGTCAGAACTCTATTAGCCTTTGCCCTACTTCATTCTGTACTCCCAGGCCAAATTTACTCCAGGTGTTTCTTGATTCCTACTTTTGCATTCCAGTCCCCTGTAATGAAAAGGACATTTTTGGGGGGTTGTTAGTTCTAAAACGTCTTGTAGGTCTTCACAGAACTGTTCGACTTCAGCTTCTTCAGCATTACTGGTCTGGACATAGACTTGGATTACCTTGATATTGAATGGTTTGCCTTGGAAACGAACAGAGATGATTCTGTCATTTTTGAGATTGCATCCAAGTACTGCATTTTGGACTCTTTTGTTGACTATGATGGCTACTCCATTTCTTCTGAGGGATTCCTGGCCACAGTAATAGATATAATGGTCATCTGAGTTAAATTCCATTAAACAGAACAAAAGAAAACAAACAAACAAAAAAACCCTAACAACATTGGATTTAATTACAAGAGTTTCAAAGACTAATTATGAGTAAGCAGCAAAACCATGTGTATTTTTTACTTATAATGACTGATAATTCATAGCTAGACTAAAATATCAATTATGATTAGACAAACAATGTTAGTTAATGTCAAAATTAGATAACATACTAGAAAAAATTAAGCTATTAGCAATTGTCATTTTGATTTAACCTTTTCTCTAAGGGATATTATACTTATAAAGTCAAACATAAAATGATATAAATTGATTTCTAAAATATTTTATACAGTTAAGTAAATTAATCATTGGAATCATTGTTATTTTTATTTACCTCAAGAAAACTGGGTAAAGTAGTTTGACAAGAGGTTTTTATTTCTGATGTGACCAAGCAGCTATTAGAGGATCTTACCCTGACACTTAATATTTTGAAAAATATAAACAAATAAACATAAGCAAAAAGCTCCATAATGACCTGAAGGTATTGGAGAGTGAACTAAAGCACATAATTGTGGATGGAAGTTGACATTGGTAAAACCTGTACATGGGTTGTCTAAAATCCTCATTGAAAAACCTACAGAATTTCTGGCCTGAAGAACCACAGGACAAAGATTTGGTAAGCTATAGCTGCTGGTAAGTTTTGGAAGGGGTTCTAGAAAGGAGTGAATCAAAGAGATAAAATCCAAAATTTGTTAGCAAATTTTTTACAGTCTTAGGCTGATCTCTAAATAGTCATGTAGAAGACATCTTTCAAAATATAAAATAACTTTGTCTGAGTTTGAGTTGCCAGTCAAAAAAAAAAAAAGAATTTATAGTTTGAGTCTATTCAATTTAATTATATGTTAAAGAAAGAAAATAAGTAAACTAAAGCACATGGTCTTAACTACATTAAAAGGATACCTAATATAACTTTCACAATACTCATGATTAAATCAAATATTAGTAGATATTTGAAGATTCAGGAAAATGTGACCACTTAGAGGAGAAAAGACAATAGAAAGCAACTGCTAAGTTGATGCAGGATTTATCAGGAAAATACCACCTTTAACAGAACTATGTAAAAATCATAAAGAGAATCTCCTTACAATAAATAAAATTATAGACAGTTGCATCAGTAAAGTAAAATCAATTTTAAAATTAAATGGGAAATTTACTACAATATAAGAAATTACTATAGTATAAGAAATGTTTAGTAAAAAACTACAATATAAGAAATGTTTAGAATCATTGGGTTTATATGAACAGAATAAAAACAATGGAAGAAAATCAATGAACATGTAGAAATATTAGCAGAAACAATCCATGATAAAAAAAAATTAACATGATTTCAAAAACCTGTGAGTCAGTACAAAAAAATTCCAAGATATGTGTAATTACAGTTCTAGAAAGAGAGGATATAGAGAAAAAAGAACACACAATATTTGAAGAATTGACATCCTAATAATCATACATTTTTAAAGATATTATTTTTAGATTCAAAGAGTTCAAGAAATATAAATGCAAAATGAGAGCAGGGACCATATTGTCTTGAAAGAAATATTAAAAGCACCTCATCCGTTCAGTTCAGTTCAGTCACTCAGTCGTGTCTGACTCTTCGCGACCCCACGAACCACAGCACGCCAGGCCTCCCTGTCCACCACCAACTCCCGGAGTCCACCCAAACCCATGTCCATTGAGTCAGTGATGCCATCCAACCATCTTATCCTCTTGTCCCCTTCTCCTCCTGCCCTCAATCTTTCCCAGCATCAAGGTCTTTTCAAATGAGTAGCTCTTCACATCAGGTGGCCTAAATGTTGGACTTTCAGCTTCAACATCAGTCCTTCCAATGAACACCCAGGACTGATCTCCTGTAGGATGGACTGGTTGGATCTCCTTGCAGTCCAAAGGATTCTCAAGAGTCTTCTCCAACACCACAGTTCAAAAGCATCAATTCTTCGGCACTCAGCTTTCTTTATGGTCCAACTCTCACATCCATACATGACCACAGGAAAAACCATAGCCTTGACTAGATGGACCTTTGTTGACAAAGTGATGCCCATTAGTTCTAGATTTAGAGTTCAAGAAATATAAATGCAAAATGAGAGCAAGGACCATATTGCCTTGAAAGAAATTTTAAAGGCAGCTCATCAGAAAGACCAATGATGGATTTAAAAAAATCTAGTGTTTTGTTAAAAAGAAAAAAAAGAGAGAGAGCATCAAAAATGTATAAGTGAAGGTAAAACAAAAACTAGTTAATCTAAAAGATAATAGTTTTAAAATAATGGCAAAAGTATATTTGGTTATATAAACTTATGTAAAGTGAAATGAATGGTAACAATGATGAAGGTGCATTATTTTTCAAAAGTAGGCCTGGGTTAGTTATAATTGTGTATTGCAAACTCAAGGGCAATCACTTCAAACGATAAAATAATAGTAATAATCACTTCAGCCACCTATTGTGAAGAGCTGACTCAGTGGAAAAGAACGTGATGCTGGGAAAGACTGAAGGCAGAAAGAGAAGTGGAAGGCAGAGGATGAGATGGTTAGATAGCATCAGTGAGTCAACAGATATGAATTTGAGCAAACTCTGGGAGACTGATGAACGGAATACTGCTGCAGTCCATGGGATTATAAAGAGTCAGACATGACTTAGTGACTGAACAGTAGCAACAACAACATTGTTGATATAAGTAAGGAGAGAAAGCTGAATCACTGAAAATTTTCAGTTTGCATAAAAGGCCAAAAAAAAAAAAAAGATGGAATAAAAATAGATTAAAAAAAACTATGACAAATAAAAATTATCAAATGAGGTATATGCTATTGGAATTATATTTAATCAATAATATTCTTAAACAATAATGGTCTCCTTAAACATGAATGGTTCTTGCCTGGAGAATCTTATGGTGGGCTATGATCCATAGGGTTGCAAAGAGTCTTACATGACTGAGATGACTTTGCATATTGACTAAAACTAAAGGGATGGAGAAAGCTATACCACAGTAGCACTAGTGAAAAGAAAGAGTGGCTATATTAATTTCAGAAAGAGTAGACTTCAGGCCAAGGAAAGTTATTAGAGATAAAGAGAGGTATTACGTAATGATAATGTGGCCAGTACCCCAAGAAGACAAAATAACAGTTAATATGTATTAGCCTAACACCAGAGTTCAGAAATGTGGAATTTCCAGATGTCAAGCTGGATTTAGAAAAGGCAGAGTAACCAGAGATCAAACTGTCAACATCCATTGGATCATCGAAAAAGCAAGAGTGTTCCCAGGAAACACCTACTTTTGCTTTATTGACTATGCCAAAACCTTTGACTGTGTGGATCACAAAAAATGTGTGGAAAATTCTGAAAGAGACCACCTGACCTGCTTCTTGAGAAATCTGTATGCAGGTCAAGAAGCAACAGTTAGAACTGGACATGGAACAACAGACTGGTTCCAAATCAGGAAAGGAATATGTCGAGGCCGTATAATGTTACCCTGCTTGTTTAATTTTTATGCAGAGTACATCATGTGAAATGCCAGGCTGGATGAAGCACAAGCTGGGATCAAGATTTCTGGGAGAAATATTAATAACCTCAGATATGCAGATGACCCCACCCTTATGGCAGAAATTGAAGAAGAATAAAAGAGCCTCTTGATGAAAGTGAAAGAGGAGAGTGAAAGAGCTGGCTTAAAACTCAACATTCAGAAAACTAAGATCATGTCATCTGGTTCCATCACTTCATGACAAATGGATGGGGAAACAATGGAAACAGTGACAGACTTTATTTTCCTGGGCTCCAAAATCACTGCAGGCAGTGACTGCAGCCATGAAATTAAAAGATGCTTACTCCTTGGAAGAAAAGCTATGACCAACCTAGACAGCATATTAAAAAGCAGAGACAGTACCTTGCCAACAAAGGTCCACCTAGTCAAAACTTTGGTTTTTCCAGTGGTCATGTACAGATGTAAGAGTTGGTCAGTAAATAAATCTGAGCACCAAAGAATTGATGCTTTTGAACTGTGGTGTTGGAGAAGACTCTTAAGAGTCCCTTGGACTGCAAGGAGATCCAACCAGTCCATCTGAAAGGAAATCAGTACTAGATATTCATTGGAAGGACTGATGCTGAAGCTGAAACTCCTATACTTTGGTCACCTGATTCGAAGAACTGACTCATTGGTAAAGACACTGATTCTGGGAAAGATTGAAGGTGGGAGGAGAAGGGGATGACAGAGGATGAGATGGTTGGATGGTATCACCAACTCAATGGGCATGAGTGTGAGTAAGCTACAGGAGTTGGTGTTGGACAGGGAAGCCGGGTGTGCTGCAGTCCATGAGGTCACAAAGAGTTGGACAGGACTGAGTGACTGAACCAAACTGAACATCAGAGTATCAAAATAAGTGAGGCAAAATGTGATAGAACTTCAGGAAGAAATACATGAATCCACAATTTTAGCTGAAGAAATTAACATGTCTCTTTAAGAAATGGACAAATCGATTAGGCAGAAAATCCAGTAAGGGCATAATCGAACATAACCCTCCTGCTTCTGCTTAGTCTCTCAGTCGTGTTGGACTCTATGAGACCCCAGGCTTCTCTATCCATGGAATTCTCCAGGCAAGAGTACTGCAATGGATTGCCATGCCCTCGTCCAGGGGATCTTCACAACCCAGGGATTGAAACCAGGTCTCCCATATTGCAGGCGGGTTCTTTACCTCTGAGCCACCAGGGAAGCCTGAACTTAACACTATCATCAGTCAAATGGTTATAACTCACATCCACAGAACACTTCATCTGACAACACTCTGCCTGATAGAAGAAGGCAACGAAGCTATTTAATCTTGGAGTGTTATTTATTAGAGTTCAAATTCTGTTGGAAATGTGATGCTATTTAAGTTATTTATTTCTCCTTGAGTGTGCTCTGGCACTTTGGGTCTTTCAAGTCATTTGTGTATGGCATCTAAGTGATCTAATTTATTAACATAAATAGTTTGGCATATCTTCTTATCATCCTTTAAGTGTCTGTAAGATCTACAGTAATATTTCTGCATTTATTCTTTATATTGGCAATTTGTATACTTTCCTATAATAAAATAAATTTTAAAAACATAGTCTTTTAAATATATAATCTTTAATATAAAGATTAAAATGGTGAAATTTAAGGATGAATATCATGTAGGGATACCATGTAAATGACCAAAAAGAAGTTGTTAAATGAGCATTAAAAAATACTTTCACAAGAAAATTAATCTAAATTAAAGGGATATTTCATTAATACAAAGAGTTATCCAGCAAAAATAGAACAACTATAAGCTCACCAACAATCTGGATTAAAATACTTCAAGAAAAAAAATTAACAAAACTAAAAGAAAAATCACTCAACTTTTAAAAATTGAGACTTTAATAAACATCTTAGTAATTGATAGAATTAGAAGGTTAATAGGTAGTAATCATATAGAAAATCTGAAAGCAGAGCTCTAGACTTGGCTTAACATATAAAGATACTCCACCTAATAATTGCAAAATAATTTCTTTTCTTTATAAGTAACCATGAAGTACTTAGCAAAATTGATCATTTACTAGCAATAAAGCTATCTCAATACATTATAGTATTAAATGATGTATAATTAATTCCCAATTCAGAATAGAACTAATCTAGAAATCAATTAAAACAAAAAAATCTGAAAATATCCATATATTTGGAAATTAAGAAGCACTTTTCCAAATAGAGTACTATACATCATAAAATAAATTCCTTGAGAATTAGAAAGCATATTAAACTCAATATTAATAAAATAATTATATATGTCAATAGTGACCTGAAGCACACCTGTGCTTCCAGGGAAATTTTACCCTTAAATTAATCAACTAGATTTTTTAAAGACAAAAGCAATTATCTAAAAATCCTTTTCAAAAAAATTGTGTTAACATCAAAGAAAAAGTAGAAAGAAAATAAAATAAAGAATAAAAATGATGAAAAGAGAGCAAATGTACAATATAGTGAATCAACAAAACCAAAAGTTAGCACTTCTAAAAGGCTAGTTCAATTAATAAATCCCTTACAATATTGATAAATAAAGAGGGAGAGAATGAAACAGGGAGAGATAGAGAAATTATATAGCTAGGACTGAAAACAGTAACATCACTATTAATATCTCAGACATGAAAAAGATAACACAAAGTTATCATGATCAACTTTAAAGCAATGAAAATCTAGAAAAATGGCAAATTCCTTAAAAATACAGATTACCAAAACTGAAGATAATTCACCAGTGAATTCTGACAAACATATCAGGAAAAAAGAGCAACAAGCACAGATTCTTTCAGAGACTAGAAATAGTTGGAATGGTTTCCAACACATTTTATAAGGTCACCATAACCTTGATAAAAATATCTGACATCCAATAAATTTTAAAAGGAAAATTGCAAGGCAATCCCACACAAAAACACAGCTGTAACATGCCATAAAGAAATATTAACTAAATAAATCTATCAATATAAAAAAAGATAATATGACAATATTGAGATTATTCTCACTGGACTATAATCCAATGCAATAACAGTACAGTTTTATTAATGATAGTTTATTGTCAATAGGTAGTTTATTCCAAAAGTCATTCAATACTCATAAAGCAACCAATATAAAACACAGTAACAGGCTGAGAAGAAAAATCACATGATCATAGCAGTTGATGCAGATAATGCATTTGAAAATTTAAAAAAAAAATAAATGATTAAAAACACCCTAAAATATAGGACTAGAGGAAAATTTCCTAAATTTTATAAAGAGCACCACAAAACCCTATGCTTTCAACATAATTAATGGTGAAAGAGTGAATGCTTCCCCTTGAGATTGAGAAAAAGATAAGGGTGTCCACTATGTTACTTTTATTTGACATAGTGCTAGAAATTCTGTCTAGCATATTAAGGCAGGAAAAGAAAGATAAAAACACAGAGAACACAAAAAAGAAATAAAATTCTCCTTATTCTTAAATGAAATAAATATCTATGTAAAATAATTCCGATGATTTTACAAAACAAACAAAAACATTCCTGGAGCTAACTGGCTCAGCAATATCGCAAGCATACAAGAGAGCTATACAAAAATCTATTTTATTTCAGTAGCAATTGCCACTGAAACTGAAAATACCATACCACTTACAGTTGCATAAAAATGCAATAATGTATGTCTAACAACATTTACTGGACTTCTATACTAAAAACTGTGAAAAACTATGAAAATATAAAATATATAAATTAGTGGAGAGTCATATCATGTACATATATTGACAGACTCAACAGAGTAAAGATGTCATTCTTTCCAAAGTGTTCTATAGAATTAGTGAAATTTCTATCAAAACCCTTACAAGATTTTTATAGATATAGACAAGATTATCCTAAAGTTTATATGGAGGACAAAGACACTACAGGAAAAATTAAAATGAGAGTAAATTTACCTGATTTCAAGAGTGACATAGCTACTGCAATCAGGACAACTTACTTAAACTTCCTTTAGGCAGTAATGTGTGTGTGTGTGTGTGTGTGTGTGTGTGTGTGTGTGTGTGTGTGTGTTAGTTCCTTAGTTTTGTCTGACTCTTTGCAAAGCCATGCTGGCCAGGCTCCTCTGTCCATAGAATTCTCCAGGCAAGAATACTGGAGTGGGTGGCCATCCCATTCTCCAGGGTAACTTCCTGACCCAGGGATCAAACCCAGGTCTCCTAGATTGCAGGCAGATTCTCTACCATTTGAGACACAAGGGAAGCCCTTAGACACTAGTATAAATCTGTAATTATTCCATTTTTTAAAAATTTAATTTCACTCTTTCAACCCATTCCAGTATTCTGGCTTGGAGAATCCCAAGGACAGAGGAGCCTGGTGGGCTATAGTCCATAGCGTTGCAAAGAGTTGGGCATGAATGAAGCGACTTAGCATGCATGCACTCAAAATTTAAAGTCTACTATTTTAAATTTCCTTTTTCTCCCTTTAACTCAATCAATATTTACTTCATTTATTTTGAATTTCTGTTGTTATGTACACATGTTTATAATAACCACCTAGATAGTATATTCAAAAGCAGAGACATTACTTTGCTGACTAAGGTCCGCCTAGTCAAGGCTATGGTTTTTCCTGTGGTCATGTATGGATGTGAGAGTTAGACTGTGAAGAAAGCTGAGCACCAAAGAATTGATGCTTTTGACCTGTGGTGTTGGAGAAGACTCTTGAGAGTCCCTTGGACTGCAAGGAGATCCAACCAGTCCATTCTGAAGGAGATCAGCCCTCGGTGTTCTTTGGAAGGAATGATGCTGAAGCTGAAACTCTAGTACTTTGGCCACCTCATGAGAAGAGTTGACTCATTGGAAAAGACTCTGATGCTGGGAGGGATTGGAGGCAGGAGGAGAAGGGGACGACAGGGGATGAGATGGCTGGATGGCATCACTGACTCGATGGACATGAGTCTGAGTGAACTCCGGGAGATGGTGATGGACAGGGAGGCCTGGTGTGCTGCAATTCATGGGGTCACAAAGAGTCGGACATGACTGAGCGACTGAACTGAACTGAACTTGGTGGGTTGACTTTTATCATTATAAAATCTCTTTCTTTGCTTCTGGTAACAATGTATACCATAAAATCTATTTTGTATGACAATAATATATCTACTCTAGCTTCTTTATAGTTACTGGTTACATGGTATGCCTTTTCATCTTCTTCTTTTCAACCTATTTGTGTATTTGAATCTAAAGTGTGTCTCATATATAGCATATGTGTTGATTTAGTTGCTAAGTTGTGTATGACTCTTCTGTGACACCATGGACAATAGCCTACCAAGTTCCTCTGTCTCTGGGATTTTGCAAGCTTTTAAGAATATTGGAGTGGGTTGCCATTTCCTTTTGCAGGATATCTTCCTGAGCCAGAGATCAAACCCAAGTCTCTTGCATTGGCATGCAGATTCTTTACCGCTGAACTACCTAGGAAGCCTCATATACAGTATATAGTTGGATTCTGCTTTGTTTCATTTTTTTAGCATTCTCCCAACGTGTGACATTTAACTAAAGAGTTTAATCAGTTACGAGTAATATGCTTACTAATAAGCTGTGATTTGCCTCTGATCTTTTGTTGTTTTCTATGTCTTAGATATTATTTTTGTTCCTCAGTTCTTCCTTTACTGAGTTGTTTTCTGTTAAATACATATGCTCCATTTTATAAATAAATTTATAAATTTATAAATAAATATGTGCCATTTTAATACCCTGGCAGTTTCTTGTATTATATTTTTGAATTATCAGAGATTGCCCTTGGAGTTACCATTAACATCCAAATTCCTATCAACCTAATTTCAACAGTATACAAAAATTTCAGTCTTATATAGCTTCATCCCCTTCTAGATGCTACAATCAAAATGTAATGCATCCTTACTCACTGTGTGCCCTTTACCTTAGATTTATAGTTATTATGTTATGAAGCTGTGATTTAAATCAGAAAGTGAAATAAAAAGGAAATACAAACAAAAACACTAATGCTGTATTTTATATTTACCTATATGTTATCATTTATTAGTACTTCCAATTTTTTATGCAGATTTGTGTTATGGTCCAATGTCCTTTAACTGAACCTCAAGGTCGGGCAGGATGAGAACTTAAGGCTTCTCATGTCTTTTGTGAGAATGCATCCAGCTGCATATGGCCTTTACATGTGCATTGCATTCTAGGTTTTTAGGAATATGTTGAAGCTTTCCAAACACCCTAGGGGCATCTCATTCTGCAGCTTTCCATGTTAAAAATTTTTAGCTGATCTATAATTTGCTGCAATTTTTATCCACTGCCTCAAACCGCTGTAATTTTAAAACACTAGACAGAAGCCTCTTCACTCCAGGCGTTTAGAACTGGGAGAGTTCAAGTTTGAATAAAAACAAGCCTTTGAAAGAAGTTTTCCAGGTTCCAGGGAACCACCAGACAGGTCAAAAATGGCAATTGTTTGGAAATGAGATCTTTTTTCTCTTCAGTTCAGTTCAGTTTAGTAGCTCAGTCATGTCCGACTCTTTGCAACCCCATGAATCGCAGCACACCAGGCCTCCCTGTCCATCACCAACTCCCGGAGTTCATTCAAACTCATGTCCATTGAGGCGGTGATGGCATCCAGCCATCTCATCCTCTGTCGTTCCCTTCTTCTCCTGCCCCCAATCCCTCCCAGCATCAGGGTCTTTTCCAATGAGTCAACTCTTCGCATGAGGTGGCCAAAGTACTGGAGTTTCAGCTTCAACATCAGTCCTTCCAATGAACACCCAGGACTGATCTCTCCTTTAGGATGGGCTGGTTGGATCTCCTTGCAGTCCAAGGGACTCTCAAGAGTCTTCTCCAACACCACAGGTCAAAAGCATCAATTCTTTGGTGCTCAGCTTTCTTCACAGTCCAACTCTCACATCCATACATGACCACTGGAAAAACCATAGCCTTGACTAGATGGACATTTGTTGGCAAAGTAATGTCTCTGCTTTTTAATATGCTTTCTAGGCTGGTCATAACTTTTCTTCCTAGGAGTAAGCATCTTTTAATTTCATGGCTACAATCACCATCTGCAGTGATTTTGGAGCCCCCCAAAATAAAGTCTGACACTGTTTCCACTGTTTCCCCATCTATTTCCCATGAAGTGATGGGACTGGATGCCATGATCTTCGTTTTCTGAATGTTGAGCTTTAAGCCAACTTTTTCACTCTCCTCTTTCACTTTCATCAAGAGGCTTTTTAGTTCTTCTTCACTTTCTGCCATAAGGGTGGTGTCATCTGCATATCTGAGGTTATTGATATTTCTCCCAGCAATCTTGATTCCAGCTTGTGCTTCTTCCAGCCCAGCGTTTCTCATGATGTACTCTGCATATAAGTTAAATAAGTAGGGTGATAATATACAGCCTTGATTCCCTAAATACGAGCTGTTAGTTTCCAAGGCTACTACTGAGTTTGGGAGATTGGGATAAGACTAAAGTCAAAATTCCACAGAACTTCTGTCTTTACTGAGATCCAAAAATTTCTCTTAATTAAAAACTCCCCTAGTTGTGGCAAGCCTTTGGTTAATTCTCATAATTTTGAAAAAAGAATGGTTCTGACAATTTTTTGCCAGTTGTTGTTGTTGTTGTTGTTGTTGTTATTGCTGTTACATTTACAAAGTAGGTACTCTTTCGGAGGTTTTGTTGTTCCTTATTTTTCAGTCACTTGGTAATGTCTGACTCTTTGTGATCCCATGGACTCCATCACAGCAGGCTTCCCTGTCCTTCACTATCTCTTGGAGTTTGTTCAAACTCATGTCTGTTGAGTCAGTTATGCCATCCAACCATCTCATCATCTTTTGCCCCCTTCTCCTTCTGCCCTCAATCTTTCCAAGCATCAGGGACTTTTTGAATGAGTTGGCTCTTTGCATCAGGTTGCCAAATTATTGGAGCTTCAGCTTCAGCATTAGTCCTTCCAAGGAATATTCAGAACTGATTTCCTTTAGGATTGACCAGTTTGATCTCCTTGCTGTCCAAGGGACTCTCGAGTCTTCTCCAGCACCACTGTCCATCAATGCGGTGGTGCTCAGCCTTCTTTATGGTCCAACTCTCACATCTGTACATGCCTACTGGAAAAACCATAGCTTTGACTAGATGGACTTTTGTTGGCAAAATGATATCTCTGCTTTTTAATATGCTGTCTAGGTTTGTCATAGTTTTTCTTCCAAGGAGCAAGTGTCTTTTAATTTCATGGCTACATTTACCATCCACAGTGATTTTGGAGCCTAAGAAAATAATGTCACTGTTTCCATTTTTCCCCCATCTATTTTCCATGAAGTAATGGGACTAAATCCCCATTTCCATGAATATTAGATGATACCCTATATTTTATGACACATAATCATATTGCATTGACTGTAAGCATTACTTTAATAATTTAAGGAGTCATCATTGTGAAAAAATAGGTGTTTACACTATATGTGTGAAGCTATCTGTCCTGAATTTCTGTGTTTGCTCATAAGCTTGGTATATTCCAGTTTCTGAGAGCTCAAGTTCAGCGTTTATATGCAACCAGTATTTTTTGACATAAATATTGAAAATTATCTAGCATTGCTTACTAGTTTAATAAAATAGATTAGGTTCATTACCTGGAAATATTTTAAAATAGCAGAAAGACCTTCCTGTAGGAAGGCTTTAACTACAAGTGATTTAGATCCCAATGCTGCTTCCCAGGTAGTTCATATAGTAAAGAATTCACCTGCAATACAGGAGACCTGGGTTCAATCCTTGGGTTGTGATGATCCCCTGGAGGAAGGCATGGCAAACTACTCCAGTATTCTTGCCTGGAGAATCCCTGTGGACAGAGGAGCCTGGGCTATGGTCCTCTGCAGACACGACTGAGCAACTAAACGCAGCAGAGAATTATTTTAATGACTGAAAAACTGATTTTAATTACAATTAGGAAATGTTTTAAAACTTTATACCAAACTCACACTGCCAACAAACCTCACAATAGACTAGAAACTATTATTAATACTTTATTGAGGGACAAAATAAGTTTAGAAATCACTGTGGGATGATGAAGAACATAAGCCTAAAATTACATGAAACTATTACTTATCTCCATCCAATCTTTTAATTTTGTTATTTTATTAGTAGATTCTATCCTTCAAGAGCTTTTAATTTTTTCTCAATTTTTCTCTGAAGCAGAGTGTCCTGAACAGCTAGCCATAAAACAAATTGCTTGCTCTGAAGTAGTATAATGTAAGCTGAGATGCTAATGCAGAGTTAGTTTGAATGAGCTTGGATATGTGGATGCAAATAAGAATTAATACACCTGAAAACAAAGGCTATGTAATATCATAACCTCCCTTTCAACACCATTGTCCTGGAATTCCATAATACTTCATGGTCTGTGAATGAGGCATGGTGTACTTTTCTTTTCTATCTAAATATTCACTGGAAAAAATAACATATTCTTAATCTTTTAATAAAGGAAAAACAGTGGTAGTGTTCAAGATGGAAGCAGAGATTTGCAGTTTTCAAATGATGAGTCTTTTAAAATATATCCCTTACATGAGTTCCAAGTCACTTTGCTACTAAACTGTCCACTACAGTGTGATGCTTTTCCTTCTAACCCCACAAAGGGCTAACTTCATATATCCTTTCCTTGTCTGTCATTAATCTGTGAAAATACTTCTGTTATAGATTTTTTTAGCATTATATAATAGGGACACACATGTGTATCTCCTCAATTAAATGTTATGTTCCTTAAAAGTGGGACCAAGGTCTTAAAGAGTGGGCAGAAATCCTAGTATTGGGTGGATAAGTGTCCAGGCAGGGATGGACATTGGCCATGGAATGAGGTGGACAGATATGAGATATGCTTCATAGTTAGAGTAAGTAAGACATATAAATGCATGAATGAATGTGACAGTTATGAGAGATGTGTTAAAATTGACTCCTAGGTTGTGGAATTGAGCTGGGAGGGAAATAGTAACAAACACTGAGAATAAGCTGGATAGACAACGAGCAAAGCCAGAGAAACAGAGCAATTTTTCATTTAATAGAAATTTAAATCAGATGGAGAGGAAATGTGAAACATTTGAATCTGGATGTCTGGAACTCAAAAGAGAGGATTACATTTGGAAGTCATCAGAATATGGATATTATTAGAAATAATAGGGAGACTTCCCTGGAAGTGTAGTGGTTAAGACTTCACTTTCCAATGCAGGGCTGAGGGCTTGATTGTTATCTGGGAAACTAACATCCTGTATGTCTGGTGGTCAGAAAAACCCAAAATATAAAAACAGAAACAATATTGTAGTAAATTCAATAAAGACTTTAAAAATGGTCCACATCAAAAAACTTAAAACAAAACTATAGGGATGGGGAAATTTAAAGTAAGAACAGAAGAAGTTTCATTTACAAGGCCTGGAGCACTCCCATATTTAGAAAAAAGGTATGAAAAAGGCCAATAAGGTGAAAGAAATGCCAAAGAAAGACAATACTACAGAAGCCAAAGGAAAAAGTTTTTAGAAGCCATTTTATTTATTAATCCATAATGTAGAATTAAGCTTTGGATCTGGTATCAGGCTGTCTGGGTTCATATCCCAGCTCCATTTTTCACCTCTTTGCACCTTAAATCTTCCAATTTTTGGTTTCTTGTCACGATTAAAGTAATTAATACCCCTATAATATGTTTTTCATTCATTGAACAAAATTGATTTCATTAGAAGTTTCAGTTCATTTCAGTTCAGTTCAATCGCTCAGTCATGTCCAACTCTTTGCGACCCCATGAATCACAGCACGCCAGGCCTCCCTGTCCGTTGCCAACTCCCGGAGTTCACCCAGACTCGCGTCCATCAAGTCAGTGATGCCATCCAGCTATCTCATCCTCTGTTGTCCCCTTCTCCTCCTGCCCCCAATCCCTCCCAGCATCAAAGTCTTTTCCAATGAGTCAACTCTTCGCATGAGGTGGCCAAAGTACTGGAGTTTCAGCTTTAGTATCATTCTTTCCAAAGAACACCCAGGGCTGATCTCCTTCAGAATGGACTGGTTGGATCTCCTTGCAGTCCAAGGAACTCTCAGGAGTCTTCTCCAACACCACAGGTCAAAAGCATCAATTCTTTGGTGCTCAGCCTTCTTCACAGTCCAACTCTCACATCCATATATGACCACAGGAAAAACCATAGCCTTGACTAGATGGACCTTAGTCGGCAAAGTAATGTCTCTGCTTTTTAATATGCTATCTAGGTTGGTCATAACTTTTCTTCCAAGGAGTAAGCGTCTTTTAATTTCATGGCTACAATCACCATCTGCGTGATTTTGGAGACCAGAAAAATAAAGTCTGACACTGTTTCCCCATCTATTTGCCATGAAGTGATGGGACTAGATGCCATGATCTTCATTTTCTGAATGTTGAGCTTGAAGCCAACTTTTTAATCTCCTCTTTCACTTTCATCAAGAGGCTTTTTAGTTCCTCTTCACTTTCTGCCATAAGGGTGGTGTCATCTGCAGATCTGAGGTTATTGATATTTCTCCCGGCAATCTTGATTCCAGCTTGTGCTTCTTCCAGCCCAGCGTTTCTCATGATGTACTCTGCATATAAGTTAAATAAGCAGAGTGACAATATACAGCCTTGATGTACTCCTTTTTCTATTTGGAACCAGTCTGTTGTTCCATGTCCAGTTCTAACTGTTGCTTAGTTTAAAAAGTAAGAATTGAGGCTCTTAGTTAATAGGGAGTTATTGAATAAATTTGAGGAGAGAAGAGACTATAACAGACAAAAGTGATTGGCTAACACAACAGCCACTGCCAGCTATTTTATTTTTTTTAATTAATTTCTGCTACAGAAACTAGAAAGTTGGGTTTTTAGTTTCCAAATCTCTATTGCAACCAGAGATATTGAGGTATCTACAAAATAAATTTTAACATTGTTAAATTTGCTGTTACTAACATAATACTTGATTCACTGTCCAGTCATTTTAACATAAAACATACTGGACAACAATCCCTTTCCTTACCCGTACTGATTGTAAGGAACATTCTTATAGCCATATTCTTACATGATAGCATTCAACAAACGACTACAAAATCTTTAAAGAGTGCCAGTAATATGAAACAGGAATACGAAATAAATGACAAAATAAATAGTGATAAAGAACAGAACCTAATTATAAAACTTTTTCATGACTATAGTCAAATTCAAGATGTTATATTGATAAAACAAGAAGAGTGAGCTATGAAAAATTAGCATAAAACATGAACATGTATCTTAACTTGAAATATGATTTTCATTGAAAGTTAAAAAAGGAAAAAATGTCAGAAATATCTCTCAGACTATAAAGCAGAGAGATAAGGGATCAGAATGTAAGATTCTAAAGATATACAAAATCTCAGAAATTTTGTCTCCCTTGCTAACTTCTTTCTTACCCATCAGAGTGCAGATAGCATGAAAACCACAATCACAGAAAACTAACCAAACTGATAATATGGATCACAGCCTTGTCTAACTCAATCAAACTATGAGTCATGCCATGTAGGGCCACCCAAGATAGATGGAATGGTGAAGAGTTCTGACAAAACATGGTCCACTGGAGAAGGGAATGGCAAACCACTTCAGTATTCTTGCCTTGGGAACCCTATAAATTGTATGAAAGGCAGAAAGATATGACATTGAAAGATGAACTCTTCAGGTTCATAGGTGAAAAGACCCTGAACCTGGGAAAGAGTGAAGGCAGGAGCAGAGGAGGATGACAGGGGATGAGACGGCTGGATGGCATCACCAACCTGATGGACATGAGTTTGAGCAAGCTCCAGGAGTTGATGATGGACAGGGAAGCCTGGCGTGCTGCAGTCCATGGGGTCACAAAGAGTCGGACATGACTGAGGGACTGAACTGAACTGAACTGCTGACTTCTTTGGAAAACCAATTAAGGATATACTTCAAAAGCACACAAGAGTGAAGAAGGCATGGGATTCATGAAATAGATTTAGGCAAATGTTGCAGTGTGGATTGAATATAAAATTGACCACATACATTCATAAGCAGTTTCACTAAAGCCTTTAGTGGTGAGTACTAGTATATTTTGTTCCTCTGGATAGGGTTTGTTTATCCCTGACACCTTTCTATTCTGCTTCTGTACTTAATAGAGAATTCTGCACATGGCTGGCAGTCATACCATTCAACACATTTCACTTGTAGTAAGAGTTTTGCATAGAAGAGAATAAAGAACTTAAAACAAAAATTTTAGAGAACATGAAGAAAAGCAGGGAGAAATGAATTTAGAATTGAGTGACTGAACAAACAAATATAAAAATTTATTCAACTGCAGCAAACTTTGGTATGTTGTCTTCAAATGCACAGGGAACATTCTCCAATATCATTTTTAAGTTACAAAACAACTGAAATATATTTGAAAGAAACAGAGTTATACAAATTATGTTCTATATACATAATGATATGAAGTTAGAAATCAATAATGAAAGGAAATGTATAAAAATATAGACATTAAATTATACACTAATGTAATTTAATTGAAAAAAAAAGTCAAAATTCATGGGATAGAGCCAAATGGTACTTAAAGAAAATTTATATCACTAAATGTATACTTTCCAGAGGTAAACAATCTTAGATCAAAAAACTAGAAATTCACCTTAAAAAATTATAAAAGGACAAAGAAAATAAACCAAAGGCAAGTAGGAGGGAAAAAACAGTAAAAATTAAAGTGGAAATGAAGATTGAGAATAGATAAACAATAGAATTAACAAAACCCAAATGTTGATTTGAGAAAAAAAAAAAATGACAGACATTTATTTACCTAGAATAAAAAAAACAAAGAGAGGAATACTCCAATTACCAAATTCAGAATGCTATAGAAGATATTTGTTATTCTTGTCGTTCAGTCACTAAGTCTTATCCAAGTCTTTATAACCCCATGGACTGCAGGACATCAGGTTCACCTCTTCTTAGTTTGCTGAGATTCATGTCCATTGAGTTGGTGATGCTATCTTACCATCTCATCCTCATCCTCTCCCTTCTCCTTTGCCTTCAATCTTTCCCAGCATCAGGGTCTTTTCCAATGAGTCAGTTCTTTACATCAGACGGCCAAAGTACTGGAGCTTCAGCATCAGTCCTTCCAATGAATATTCAGGGATGATTTCCTTTAGGATTGACTGGTTTGATCTCCTTGACCACAATTTGAAAACATCATTTCTTCAGTGCTCAGTCTTCTTTATGGCCTAACTCTCACATCCATACTTGACTACTGGAAAAACCACAGCTTTGACCATATAGACCTTTGTGGGCAAAGTGATGTCTCTGATTTTTAATACTCTGTCTATGTTTGTCATAGCTTTCTTTCCAAGGAGCAGATGTTCATTAATTTCATGGCTGCAGTCACAATCTGCAGTGATTTTGGAGCTCAAGAAAATAAAATCTGACACTGTCTCCACTTTTTCTTCTTCTATTTCTCAGATGACCATTATATCTACTACTGCAGGCAGGAATCCCTCAGAAGAAATGGAGTAGCCATCGTGGTCAACAGAAGAGTCCGAAATGCAGTACTTGAATGCAATCTCAAAAACGACAGAATGGTCTCTGTTCATCTCCAAGGCAAACCATTCAATATCATCGTAATCCAACTTTATGCCCCAAACAGTAACGCTGAAGAAGCTGAAGATGAATGGTTCTAGGCAGACCTACAAGACCTTGTAGAACTAACACCCAAAAAAGATGTCCTTTTCATTCTAGGGGACTGGAATGCAAAAGTAGGAAGTCAAGAAACACCTGGAGTAAAGGTCAAATTTGGCCTTGGAATACGGAATGAAGCAGGGAAAAGACTAATAAAGTTTTGCCAAGAAAATGCACTGGTCATAGCAAACACCCTCTTCCAATACCACAAGAGAAGACTCTACACATAGACATCAACAGATGGTCACCACCAAAATCAGACTGATTATATTCTTTGCAGCCAAAGATGGAGAAGCTCTATACAGTCAACAAAAACAAGACCAGGAGCTGATTGTGGCTCAGATCATGAACTCCTTATTACCAAATTCAGACTCAAATTGAAGAAAGTAGGGAAAACCACTAGACCATTCAGGTATGACCTACATCAAATCCTTATGATTATACAGTGGAAGTGAGAAATAGATTGAAGGGCCTAGATCTGATAGATAGAGTGCCTGATGAACTATGGAATGAGGTTCTTGGCATTGTATAGGAGACAGGGATCAATACCATCCCCATGGAAAAGAAATGCAAAACAGCAAAATGGCTGTCTGGGGAGGCTTTCCAAATAGGTGTGAAAAGAAGAGAAGCGAAAAGCAAAGGAGAAAAGGAAAGATATAAGCATCTGAATGCAGAGTTCCAAAGAATAGCAAGCAGAGATAAGAAAGCCTTCCTCAGCGATCAATGCAAAGAAATAGAGGAAAACAACAGAATGGGAAAGACTAGAGATCTCTTCAAGAAAATTAGAGATACTAAGGGAGCATTTCATGCAAAGATGTGCTCGATAAAGGACAGAAGTGGTATGGACCTAACAGAAGCAGAAGATATTAAGAAGAGGTGGCAAGAATACACAGCAAAACTGTACAAAAAAGATCTTCACGACCCAGATAATCATGATGGTGTGATCACTAATCTAGAGCCAGACATCCTGGAATGTGAAGTCAAGTGGGCCTTGGAAAGCATCACTATGAACAAAGCTAGTGGAGATTATGGAATTCCAGTTGAGCTGTTTCAAATACTGAAAGATGATGCTGTGAAAGTGCTGCAGTCAATATGCCAGCAAGTTTGGAAAACTCAGCAGTGGCCACAGGACTGGAAAAGGTCAGTTTTCATTCCAATCCCAAAGAAAGGCAGTGTCAAAGAATGCTTAAACTACAGCACAACTGCACTCATCTCACATGCTAGTAAAGTAATGCTCAAAATTCTCCAAGCCACGCTTCAGCAACACATGAACCATGAACTTCCTGATGTTCATGCTGGTTTTAGAAAAGGCAGAGGAACCAGAGATCAAATTGCCAACATCTGCTGGATCATGGAAAAAGCAAGAGAGTTCCAGAAAAACATCTATTTCCGCTTCATTGACTATGCCAAAGCCTTTGACTGTGTGGATCACAATAAACTCTGGAAAATTCTGAAAGAGATGGGAATACCAGACCACTTGACCTGCCTCTTGAGAAATCTGTATGCAGGCCAGGAAGCAACAGTTAGAACTGGACATGGAACAACAGACTGGTTCCAAATAGGAAAAGGAGTAGGTCAAGGCTGTATATTGTCCCCCTGCTTATTTAACTTCTATGCAGAGTACATCGTGAGAAATGCTGGACTGGAAGAAACACAAGCTGGAATCAACATCGCTGGGAGAAATATCAATACCCTCAGATCTGCAGATGACACCACCCTTATGGCAGAAAGTGAAGAGGAACTAAAAAGCCCTTGATGAAAGTGAAAGAGGAGAGTGAAAGAGTTGGCTTAAAGCGCAACATTCAGAAAACGAAGATCATGGCATCTGGTCCCATCACTTCATGGGAAATAGATAGGGAAACAGTGGAACAGTGTCAGACTTTATTTTTTTGGTCTCCAAAATCACGCAGATGGTGATTGTAGCCATGAAATTAAAAGACATTTATGCCTTGGAAGAAAAGTTATGACCAACCTAGATAGCATATTAAAAAGCAGAGACATCACCTTGCCGACTAAGGTCCGTCTAGTCAAGGCTATGACTTTTCCTGTGGCCATGTATGGATGTGAGAGTTGGACTGTGAAGAAGGCTGAGGGCTGAAGAACTGATGCTTTTGACCTGTGGTGTTGGAGAAGACTCTTGAGAGTCCCTTGGACTGCAAGGAGATCCAACCAGTCCATTCTAAAAGAGATCAGCCCTGGGATTTCTTTGGAAGGAATGATGCTAAAGCTGAAACTCCAGTACTTTGGCCACCTCATGAGAAGAGGTGACTGATTGGAAAAGACTCTGATGCTGGGAGGGATTGGGGGCAGGAGGAGAAGGGGACGACAGAGGATGAGATGGCTGGATGGCTGGATGGCTGGATGGCTGGATGGCTGGATGACGTGAGTCTGAGTGAACTCCAGGAGTTGATGATGGACAGGGAAGCCTGGCGTGCTGCGATTCATGTGGTCGCAAAGAGTCGGATACGACTGAGTGACTGAACTGAACTGACTTGTCAAGAAGTGATGGGACCAGATGTCATGATGTTAGTATTTTGTATCTGAGTTTTAGGCCAGAATTTTCACTCTCTTTTTTCACCCTCAACAAGAGGATCTTTAGTTTCTCTTTTTTCCTGCCATTAGAGTGGCATCATCTGCATATCTGAGACGGTTGATATTTCTCTCAGAAATCTTGAGTACAGCTTGTGAGTCATCCAGCCTAGTATTTTGCATGAAGTAGTCTGCACATATGTTAAATAATCAGGGTGACTATATACAACCTTTTCATGATCCATTCCCAATTTTGAACCAGCCCATTGTTCCATTTCTCAGTCTAACAGTTAGATTTCCTTTGCATTTGTATCATATCAGTATAGAAGACTTAACTACTGATATTATATAAATGAAAAGGACTTAACAGAATACTGTAAAAAATATGTGATGAAACTAAATCAGGCCATTATCATCCCAGTTGTGGGTGTGACTGGTGTTGGAAGTAAAGTCCGATGTTGTTAAGAGCAATAATTGCATAGGAACTTGGAATGTTAGGTCCATGAATCAAGGCAAATTGAAAGGGGTCAAACAGGAGATGGCAAGAGGGAACATCGATACTTTAGGAATCAGCTAATGAAAATGGACTGAAATGGGTGAATTTCACTCAAATAACCATTATATCTACTACTGAGGGCAAGAATCCCTTAGAAGAAATGGAGTAGCCCTCATAGTCATCAAATGAGTCTGAAATACAATACTTGGATGCAATCTCAAAAATGACAGAATGATCATTGTTCATTTCCAAGGCAAACCATTCAGGACCATAGTAATTCAAGTCTATGCCTTGACCAGTAATGCTGAAGAAGCTGAAGTTGAACAGTTCTATGAAGACCTACAAGACATTCTAGAACTAACACCCAAAACAGATGTCCTTTTCAATACAGGGGACTGAGATGCAAATGTATGAAGTCAAGAGATACCTGGAGTTACAGGTAGATTTGACCTTGGAGTACAAAACGAATCAAGTCAAAGGCTATCAGAGTTTTGCCAAGAGAACACACTGGTCATAACAAACAACCTCTTCCAATAGCACAAGACAAGACTCTAAACATGGACATCACCAGATGGTCAACACTGAAATCAGATTGATTATATTCTTTGCAGCCAAAGATGGAGAAGCTCTATACAGTCAGCAAAAACAAGACCAGGAGCTGACTGTGGCTCAGATCATGAATTCCTTATCGCAAAACTCAGACTTAAATTGAAGAAAGTGGGGAAAACCACTAGACCACTCAAGTATGACCTAAATAAAATCCCTTACGATTATACAGTGGAAGTGACAAATAGATTCAAGGCATTAGATATGATAGACAGAGAGCCTGAAGAACTATGGATGGAGGTTCATGACATTGTACAAGAGGCAGTGATCAATACTATCCCCAAGAAAAGAAATGCAAAAAGGCAAAACAGTGGTCTGAGGTGGCCTTACAAATAGATGAGAAAAGAAGAGAAGCTAAAGGCAAAAGAGAAAAGGAAGGATATACCCATTTGAATGCAGAGTTCCAAAGAATGGAAAGGAGAGATAAGAAATCCTTCCTCAGTGATCAATGCAAAGAAATAGAGGAAAACAATAGAACCAGAAAGACTAGAGATCTTTTCAAGAAAATTAGAGATACCAAGGGAACATTTCATATAAACATGGGAACAATAAAGGACGTAAATACTATGGACCTAACAGAAGCAGAAGATATTAAGAAGAGGTGGCAAATACAAAGAAGAACAAAACAAAAAAGATCTTCATGATCCAGATAACCATGATGGTGTGATCACTCACCTAGAGCCAGACATCAAGAAATGTCTGAAAAGCATTTGCAGCCAAAGATGGAGAAGCTCTATACAGTCAGCAAAAACAAGACCAGGAGCTGACTGTGGCTCAGATCATAAACTCCTTTTTGCAAAACTCAGACTTAAATTGAAGAAAGCGGGGAAAGCCGCTAGACCACTCAGGTATGACCTAAATAAAATCCAAGACATTGTGAAATGTCTGAAAATTTGGCCTTAGGAAGCATCACTACAAACAAAGATAGTGGAGGTTATGAAATTCCAGTTGAGCTCTTCCAAATCCTAAAAGATGATGTTGAAAAAGTGTTGCACTAAATATGCAAGCAAATTTGGAAAACTCAGCCGTGACCGCAGGACTGGAAAAGGTCAGTTTTCATTCCAATTGAAAAGAAGGCAATGCCAAAGAATGCTTAAACTACCACACAATTGTACACATCTCACAAGCTTAGAAAGTAATGCTCAAAATTCTCCAAGCCAGGCTTCAACAGTATGTGAACTGTGAACTTCTAGATGTTCAAGCTGGTTTTAGAAAAGGCAGAGGAACCAGAGATCAAATTGACAACACCGACTGGATCATCAAAAAAGCAGGAGGGTTCCAGAAAAATATCTACTTCTGCTTTATTGACCACAACAAAGCCTTTGACTGTGTGGATCACAAAAAAAACTGGAAAATTCTAAAATTGATGGGAATACCAGACCACTTGACCTGCCTCCTGAAAATTCTGTATGCAGATCAAGAATCAACCATTAGAACTGAACATGGAACAACAGACTGGTACCAAATAGGAAAAGGAGTACGTCAAGGCTGTATATTGTCACCCTGCTTATTTAATTTATATGCAGAGTACGTCATAAGAAACGCTGGGCTGGATGAAGTGCAAGCTGGAATCAAGATTGCTGGAAGAAATACCAAGATATGCAGATGACAAGATATGCAAGATATGCAAATATTTCAGATGTGAAGATGACACCACCCTTATGGCAGAAAGTAAAGAATAACTAAAAAGGCTCTTGATAAAATGAAAGAGGAGAGCAAAATGATGTCTTAAAACTCAGCATTAAGAAAATTAAGTATTTTATTCTTTTCGTTGCAATGGTGAATGGAATTGTTTCCTTAATTTCTTTTTCTACTTTCTCATTATTAGTATATAGGAATGCAAGGGATATCTGAATGTTGATAAAATACTCAGGAATATATCTACCTAAAGAAACTAAAGACCTATATATAGAAAACTGTAAAACACTGATGAAAGAAATCAAAGAGGACACTAATAGATGGAGAAACATACCAAGTTCATGGATCGGAAGAATCAATATAGTGAAAATGAGTATACTACCCAAAGCAATTTACAAATTCAATGCAATCCCTATCAAGCTACCAGCCATATTTTTCACAGAACTAGAACAAGTAATTTCAAGATTTGTATGGAAATACAAAAAACCTCTAATAGCCAAAGCAATCTTGAGAAAGAAGAATGGAACTGGAGGAATCAACTTGCCTGACTTTAGGCTCTACTACAAAGCCACAGTCATCAAGACAGTATGGTACTGGCACAAAGACAGAAATATAGATCAATGGAACAAAATAGAAAGCCCAGAGATAAATCCACACACATATGGACACCTTATCTTTGACAAAGGAGGCAAGAATATACAATGGAGTAAAGATAATCTCTTTAACAAGTGGTGCTGGGAAAACTGGTCAACCACTTGTAAAAGAATGAAACTAGATCACTTTCTAACACCACACACAAAAATAAACTCAAAATGAATTAAAGATCTAAATGTAAGACCAAAAACTATAAAACTCCTAGAGGAGAACATAGGCAAAACACTCTCTGACATAAATCACAGCAGGATCCTCTATGATCCACCTCCCAGAATTCTGGAAATAAAAGCAAAAATAAACAAATGGGATCTAATTAAAATTAAAAGCTTCTGCACAACAAAGGAAAATATAAGCAAGGTGAAAAGACAGCCTTCTGAATGGGAGAAAATAATAGCAAATGAAGCAACTGACAAACAACTAATCTCAAAAATATACAAGCAACTTATGCAGCTCAATTCCAGAAAAATAAACGACCCAATCAAAAAATGGGCCAAAGAACTAAATAGACATTTCTCCAAAGAATACATACGGATGGCTAACAAACACATGAAAAGATGCTCAACATCACTTATTATTAGAGAAATGCAAATCAAAACCACAATGAGGTACCACTTCACACCAGTCAGAATGGCTGCGATCCAAAAATCTGCAAGCAATAAATGCTGGAGAGGGTGTGGAGAAAAGGGAACCCTCCTACACTGTTGGTGGGAATGCAAACTAGTACAGCCACTATGGAGAACAGTGTGGGGATTCCTTAAAAAATTGCAAATAGAACTGCCTTATGACCCAGCAATCCCACTGCTGGGCATACACACCGAGGAAACCAGAATTGAAAGAGACACATGTACCCCAATGTTCATCGCAGCACTATTTATAATAGCCAGGACATGGAAACAACCTAGATGTCCTTCAACAGATGAATGGATAAGAAAGCTGTGGCACATATACACAATGGAGTATTACTCAGCCGTTAAAAAGAATGTATTTGAATCAGTTCTGATGAGATGGATGAAACTGGAGCCAATTATACAGAGTGAAGTAAGCCAGAAAGAAAAACACCAATACAGTATACTAACACATATATATGGAATTTAGAAAGATGGCAATGATGACCCTGTATGCGAGACAGCAAAAAAGACACAGATGTGTAGAGCGGACTTTTGGACTCAGAGGGAGAGGGAGAGGGTGAGAGGATTTGGGAGAATGGCATTGAAACATGTGTACTATCATGTAAGAATCGAATCGCCAGTCTATGTCCGACACAGGATACAGCATGCTTGGGGCTGGTGCACGGTGATGACCCAGAGAGATGTTATGGGGAGGGAGATGGGAGGGGGGTTCATGTTTGGGAACGCATGTACACCCGTGGTGGATTTATGTCAATGTATGGCAAAACCAATACAGTATTGTAAAGTAAAATAAAGTAAAAATAAAATAAAATAAAAAGAAAATTAAGGTCATGGCATCACTTCATAACAAATAGATGGAGAAACAATGGAAACAGTTAGAGACTTTATTATCTTGGGCTCCAAAATCACTGCAGATGGTGATTGCAGCCATGAAATTAAAAGACGCTTGTTCCTTGGAGAAAAGCTATGACCAACCTAGGCAGCATATTTAAAAGCAGAGACATTACTTTGCCAACGAAGGTCCATCTAGTCAAAGCTATGATTTTTCCAGCAGTCATGAATGGATGTGAGAGTTGGACTGTAAAGAAAGCTAAGAACCTGAAGAATTGATGCTTTTGAACTGTGGTGTTGGAGAAGACTCCTGAAAGTCCCTTGAATTACAAGGAGATCCAACCAGTCAATCCTAAAGGAAATCAGTCCTGAATATTCATTGGAAGGACTGATGCTGAAGCTGAAGCTCCAATACTTTTGGCCACCTGTTGCAAAGAATCGACTCATTGGAAAAGACCCTGATGCTAGGAAAGATTGAAGGCAGGAGGAGAAGGGGACGACAGAGGATGAGATGGTTGGATAGCATCACGGACTCAATGTACATGAGTCTGAGTTAGCTCTGGGAATTGTGTTGGACAGGGAATCCTGGCATGCTGCAGTCAATGGGGTCATAAAAAGTCAGACATAACTGAGCAACTGAACAACAACAATAGACAAATAATTTTAGTTTTGGTAGAGTCAAATTTATCTGTTTTTCTTGATTACTTGCGCTTTTGGTGTCATATATATGAAACTGTTAACTAATCCAACTCATACTTATATCTATGTTTCCTTTTAAGAATTGTATAATTTGATCAATTTTGAATTAATTTTGTGTTTAGTGTGAAGTAATGGGTTCAACTTAGTTTTTAAGTGTATATAAACATCCAATTATCTTAGCATCTTTTGTTAAAAAGTCCAATTTATTTCCCATTAAATTCTCTTGAAACCTGTTATGGGTTGTACCGTGTCTCTACCCTCCCCAAACGTGCTGAAACCTTAACTCCCAGTACCTCAGGATGTAATTTTACCTGGCAATACAATTGGTGTATATATAACTAATGAGAATGCCCTCTTACCAAAGCAGGTTGGGCCCCTAATCCAACATGACTGATGTCCTCATAGTAAAGTGGCCGTATGTAGACAGACACATATAGGGAAAATATCCTTTGATGATGAAGGCAGAGAGTGCAGTTATGAATTTGCAAACCAAGAAAAGCCTAACATTGCCAGAAAAACCACCAAAAACTAGAAAGAAACTAAAAAGGATATTCATACACTTTACAGAAAGATTATGACTCTGCTAATAACTTGATTTCAGATTTTTTTGCCCATAGAACTTCTAGTCCCTTGCAAAAACTGACCATAAATTGAGGGATACGCTGGTGGATTTTCAGTTCTATTACATTAATTTCTGTCTATCTTTATATTAGTACCATAGATTTGATTGTTGTAGCTTTGTAATACATTTTAAAATCAGAAAGTGTAAGACCTCTGAATTTGTCCATCTTTTTCAAGATGCTTTATCTATTATTTTAAAATGTTAAAATAATATTTCTTGCTATCCCACTAAAATGTTAGGATAAGCTTGTCTATTTCTATAAAAAAAAGCATTGAAAAATTTAATAGAAGTTTTGTTATATCTCTACATCATTTTGAGGACTTTTAGCATCTTAACAGTATTATGCTTTCCAGTCTATGAAAACCAACGTCTTTCCTTTATTTCTTCTACTTAGACCTTTTAAAAATAATTTCCAACAATATTTCATATTTTTTAGTGTAAAGTCTTACACTTCTTGCTTAAACTATATATATATATATATATATATATATATATATAGAGAGAGAGAGAGAGAGAGAGAGAGAGAGGGAGAGAGAGAGAGATCTGTGTACAGAATTTATCTATAATTTTGTTAAAGCTATAGTTCTAAGCAGAAGAGTTGCATTTGAAAATCAGAAACAAGTTTTTTTTCCAAATAATGAATTGCAGGGACCATTTCAGCTCCTACTCTTCCTAAAATTCACTCATTTAGTAATGCTTGTGGGAAATGTAAAAATGACCCCACAAAAGCAGTTTGTTGAGACAATGCACAATAGACCTGCAAGTTATTGACTTAACCAACGAGGCTTTTTTTCTCAGAGACCTCAATCATCTGCTTTCTGGAAGTCAGACTGCTTAGAATAAGTTCAGACATAGCAAAGGAAACCAGCAAATGGAAATCTAGACAGAACAGATTTGTCTAAACAGAAGAGATTTCTAAAACAGGTCATTAGGTATCCACTGAACCTCTACAAACAAGGAATTAAGTCTGAGAAATTGTGATAATAGTGTAGCTAAGAAGATCAGTGATGCTCTTTGAAGTATTTCATAAGGGTTTCTAGATACCCAAGCACTTCCCTAGCGGCTCAGTGGGTAAAGAATCTGCCTGCAATGCAGGAGACACAGGAGATGTGGGTTCCATCAAGGGTGGAGAAGATGCCCTGGTAGAGGCATCCAGTATTCTTGCCGGGAGAATCCCATAGACAAAGGAGCCTGGTGGGCTACTGTCCACAGGGTTGCAAAGAGTCAGACACGTCTGAGAGAATGAACATTCATGCCTAGATATCCAAAAGGTATTTTACTGAAGGAGGAAAAAAAAAAGAAATGGAGAAGCCTTTGCTCTTCTGTGCATTGAGAGCTCTTATTTTCCATTTAGGGAGAATAAACAATAGATAAAAGCTTAACTATTTTGTTTTGAATCAGCAAATCTAAAGGTAGCACTGCATAATCACTGCATTCCCAAAGAGTCTTTTCCTGATTATTAATGAAAAAGAGTACTACATGAGTTGTAAAATCCATAATAATGTTTAGCCCATTTGCTTATCTTCCTTTCACACTCTTGCCAGCTGTGCATGCTTTTCTGTGGGTCTATGTCCATGAAAACTCACCTCTGTTGATCTTCCATGGAAACACCAAGTCTGATAATATGACAACCTATGATGGGTGATAAAAAATCATCCTAAATAAGCTGACAAATCCCCAATGCTAATTCAGTATAACAGTATTGCTGTACGATATTTGTATTTTTATATAGTGTCTTAAGTCAAAAGAGTGACACGTTCAAGGTTTTCAGGCATCATCTCAGAGACAATGATGAAAATATTTGTACCCTTCCCTCTCCTTTTTTGAAAGACCTCAAGTACATCACTTCCACTACCTTTGTTCGTAGCGATGTTTCCTAAGGCCCACTTGACTTCACATTCCAGGATGTCTGGCTCTAGGTGAGCGATCACACCATCATGATTATCTGGGTCGTGAAGATCTTTTTTATATAGTTCTTCGGTATATTCTTCCCACCTCTTCTTAATATCTTCTGCTTCTGTTAAGTCCATACCATTTCTTTCCTATATTAAGCCCATCTTTGCATGAAATGTTCCATTGGTATCTCTAATATTCTTGAAGAGATGTCTAATCTTTCCCATTCTATTGTTTTCCTCTATTTCTTTGAACAGATCACTAAAGGATTTATCTCTCCTTGCTGTTCTTCGGAACTCTACATTCAAATGGGTATCTTTCCTTTTCTTCTTTGCTTTTAGCTTCTCTTCTTTTCACAGCTATTTCAAAGGCCTCCTCAGACAGCCATTTTGCTTTTTTGCATTTCTTTTTCTTGGGGATGGTCTTGATTCCTGTCTCCTGTACAATGTCACAAACCTCCATCCATAGTTCATCAGGCACTCTGTCTATCAGATCTAGTCCCTTAAATCTATTTCTCAATTCCACTGTACAATCATAAGGGATTTGATTTAGGTTATACCTGAATGGTCTAGTGGTTTTCCCCACTTTCTTCAATTTAAGTCTGAATTGTCCAATTAGGAGTTCATGATCTGAGCCACAGACAGCTCCCGGTCTTGTTTTTGCTGAAAGTACAGAGCTTCTCCATCTTCGGCTGCAAAGATATAATCAATCTGATTTCATTGTTGACCATCTGGTAATGTCCATGTGTAGTTTTCTCTTGGGTTGTGGAAAAACAGTGTTTGCTATGACCAGTGAGTTCTCTTGGCAGAACTCTAATTAGCCTTTGCCCTGCTCCATTCTGTACTCCAAGGCCAAATTTGCCTATTACTCCAGGTTTTTCTTGACTTCCTACTTTTGCATTCTAGTCCCCTATAATGAAAAGGACATTTTTGGGGGGTGTTAATTCTAGAAGGGCTTGTAGGTCTTCATAGAACCGTTCAACTTCAGCTTCTTCAGCATTACTGGTAGGGACATAGACTTGGATTACTGTGATATTGAATGATTTGCTTTGGAGATGAACAGAGATGATTCTGTTGTTTTTGAGACTGCATCCAAGTATTGCATTTTGGACTCTTCTGTTGATTATGATGGCTACTCCATTTCTTCTAAGGGGTTCTTACCCACATTAGTAGATATAATGGACATCTAAGTTAAATTCACCCATTCCAGTTTTAGTTTACTGATTCTTAAAATGTTGACGTTCACTCTTGCCATTTCCTGTTTGATCACTTCCAATTTGCCTTGATTCATGGACTTAATATTCCAGGTTCCTATGCACTATTGCTTTTTACAGCATCAGACCTTGCTTTCATCACCAGTTACATCCACAACTGGGTGTTGTTTTTGCTTTGGCTTGATCTGTTCATTCTTTCTGGAGTTATTTCTCCACTGATTTCCTATAGAATATTGGGCACCTACCGACCTGGGGAGTTCATCTTTCAGTGTCCTATCTTTTTGCCTTTTCATACTGTTCATGGGGTTCTCAAGGCAGGAATACAGAAGTGGTTTGCCATTCCCTTCTCCAGTGGACCACATTTTGTATGCCCTGCAGCAGGGCCAAAAGAATAAACAAACAAATAAACAAACAGAAACCCAGTGACTACCCAGGCCGTTTGTTGTTTTTTGTTTCCTTTCTTCTCAACAGTCATAAAGGAGTAGTATAGTAAATGATTTTAAGAGTCCAGGTTCCATAGCCAGTTTGGTTTAATTTGAAAACTGCTTCTTGCCTTTTTTCAACAGTATGATCCTGAGAAAGTTATTTAAACTGTTTCTTCTATTGTTCGCAAAATATGGAAAATAATAGCACCTTCCTCATAGTTTTGGGGACGAGTGCATGAATTAAATGAGTTCACAAATGTGAAATGCTTATAATAAGGCCAGATACAATATGTATAAATGCAATGTTAACTCTAATTATTTTGTTATACATTTACTACAGTCTTTGTGATTTGTGGTATTTCAGAATATTCCCTGGTACTGATATTTTTAAAACTATACCTTCTTGATGAAACTTAAGTACTAGATTTTAAAATTAGATTCCAATCCAGTATGAATTGAAAAATTGTCTGTTTTTTAGTTTTTGTTTTGCTTATTCCAGACAAGTTGAAGATATTAAACTTGGAAATTAATTTTATCTCATATATGGAAAGTCTTTATGTCCAAATCCTTTTTTTCAAGCTCTGTGCCTAGCTTTAGAGATGATGGTGGTCATACAAGGTGGAGTTAAAATTACTGTTGGATTTTTTGTTTTCTTTCTTACCTGGTAGAAGTCTGACACTGGGTCCTGGTTGAAAACGAAAGCTGAGCCTACTTCAGTGATTGTCTGAGAGCTCTGAGTCTGTCATTGTTCACATCTAGAAGTAGAAGTATGATGTCATATTTGCAGGAAGAATCCTTCCCCAGGATGCAATGGCTTGCATATGTGATGTGACCAGAAATTCATATGATTTTGGAACCATTTTGGAACACACAGAAATCACAGCTTTTAGAGATGGAAAGAAAAAAAAAAATCTAGTGCATTGACCCATTTTCTAGACTAGAAAGGCCCAGACACCAAGTCCATTGTGAAAATTTACACAGACAATTTAGAAGGAGAAGTAAGTCCAGAAAGGACTTGTCTGACTGCTCAGTCATTGTCAATTCTGTTATTCCAGAATTATTATTTCACACCAACAACAAAGAGTCTCATGTTGTAAATATTTGTAACTAACTTGAAATTATTATAATGTATTAGCAATTTAAGAAATCTAAGATATCAGAATCAATCATCAGATAATCCAAATATAAATGATTAATAACTACTTAAGGCTTTTTTAAAGATACTGTGCTTTTGAATTAATGATATAGCACTTACAATAAAGTACTGACATGCATGAATTCAGCTGTAACATTTAGCTGAGTGTTTTTTGTATACCAAGTTCTCAATGCACGCTCATAAAGGAATAATAATAATTTGAACACTATCTGAGTGCCCCTAATATCAAATAAGATAAAGTTAGTATAATTTAGTAAAATTAAATTTAAAACCTTTATCCTATTTATATTTTCTTTTGCAATTGTTCCAAATTTTAAACAGCTATTCAAAGTGTATTTCAGGTAGCATTAAATGGCTTATCACAGTAGTTTCAAATGCATTACTTTAACTTTCTTTGAAATATTTTCTGAATGTGCATATATATTCAGTGATAGCACTCTAATTTATAATTTTTGATAGGCCTAAGATCCTCTAAATCTTCCTGTTAAAAGAAGATACCATTGATAAGTTTTGTGTCTACCACTTTTGTGCTCTTGCTTTCAACTAATGTCTTGCTTATGGTTTCAGGCTCTTGGCCTTTTCCTATCAGATACTACTCCCTTTAAGATGCTTATCATCCCTTATTTTCTCTTTTTTCCTGCAGATGACTTATTAATTATTTGTTAATGTATCCATTTCCTTTAGCTTCACCTAGATTTGTGGTCTTTTGATGACAGAAGTCTGATTTAGCATTTCATCCCCTTGCTCAATGCATGGTCAAGAAAGATACAGCCTGCTGCTGCTGCTGCTGCTGCTAAGTCGCTTCAGTCGTGTCTGACTCTGTGCAACCCCATAGATGGCAGCCCACCAGGCTCCTCCGTCCCTGGGATTCTCCAGGCAAGAACACTGGAGTGGGTTGCCATTTCCTTCTCCAATGCATGAAAGTGAAAAGTGAAAGTGAAGTTGTTCAGTTGTGTCCAACTCTTTGCGACCCCACGGACTGCAGCCTACCAGGCTCCTCCATCCATGGGATATTCCAGGCAAGAGTACAGGAGTGGGTTGCCATTGCCTTCTCTGGACAGCCTAGTTATTGTGAAATTTGCAAAGATTTTCATGTCACTAGGGTTATTTTATATTTCACATGCAATGTCTTGAAAACTTTAATCCAACTCCCACCATTTTTTAACATATTGACTTATTGTGTATTTGAATGTCTTTTTTTCCTTGTACTTGGGTGCCAGCTCCTGTCAACAGGGTTTCTCTAGAGGTCCAATGGTCAATAGTGCCTGTAGCATAAGATCAAGGACATTGTTTATAAGGACATCGACCTCTCTGGAGGTGATATTGCCTGTTAGGGAAAATAATCCTGGTCAAGTTTTATTTACTTTGTATACAGAAACCACAGGCCAAAGCTTTTGCAGTAGACAAGGTTGAGGAAGAACTTAATATAAGCTATTTGTATCACACCCACTCTTCCTCTGTGACTATCCTGAAAATTCCCTAGCTTTAACTCATGCTAAAACAGGAGGGGGGCATATTTCATTGTAACAGGGCTTTAAAAGTCAACAAATTAATTTCCTTCCCCTTTGCTTTTCCCTGTGCAATTCACCCCCACCTTAGATCTGAGTTTTAATTATGCACATACTTTTTATAAGAAAACTAATCTTTTCCTAGTGCTTCCCCAGCTGCAGATTCTGACCCAGATTCCCATTATGAATCATGATTGTCACATGTGCTTGAAATAGACTCTCTTTCCCTCTGCCCTCTCCCAGCTGCTGGAGGTTCTCACTTCTGGATGTTGCTTCAACCTTATTGCAGAGGTTGAAGAGAGTGAATTTGACTTGTGTGAGCTCTTTGAAATCCTTCTTTTTTTTTTTTTTTTTGTTTACAGAGGGCATGTCATTCAAACATCCAGTAATGACAGCTGGGGAAAAAAAAACACACTCAGTATTGTCAAGTAAAACTAAAGCTGGCCAATAAGGTTATTTTGGTATAAAATTAATAAAAGATTTTAAAGTGAAGGCACACATTTCTGATAAGGAATGAGAACTAAGAAGAAGCAGCCAAGAAGTGTGTGGAAGCCTTATATTCATGAAATGTGCCTAGTCCCTCTTCCAATCTCTCTCTCTCTCTTTTGAAGAGCTTCCAGCTCATTCTCTATGTCTTCCTGCTTCTCTCCATCTCCACTAGACTTTCTCTCTGCTTCAAGTCACCATTGCCACCATTGTCTCTCACTGTGAAAGCCTTCAAACTGGCCTCCACATTCCCATTCTTGTCATTTCCTGATCCATTATTCACAGTCAGAAGTTTCTTTGAAATATGCCGATTAAATTTTACCATTCTATTCCTAAGACTCTCTACCAGCTTCTAATCATGGCCTATGGGACCTGACAATTTGCAGGAGGCTACTAACTCTTCATCAAAAGTTGGTTTTGTATTTTCCCTGGCACATGGCTATGCTATGTTTTATAGTCTCTTGTAGTTTTGAGGTGGGGAGCTAGGGCAACCATACAACTAAGCATGAGCCACAGAATATCAGCAGAAGTGATATATGTGGTTCCCTGAATAGAAATGTGAAAGCCTCCTATGTACCGTCTTCTGTGTTCTTTTCCATGTATATGATCATCCAGAGCAAGCTTGGAAGGCAAGCACTGGTTATGGCAGCACTGGCATCAGCCTGTGTCTCTTAATGGGGCCCTTTTTCCGTACTGGAACTTAACTGGATTAGAATGTAAATGTCAAACCAGTAAAATTTGTATATTTACTTGTCACAGCCATAAAACTTTCCTAAGTCATACAACTCTCCATGTAGTATAGTCAACTAGTTACTCACTCTCTACCACACCATCACTTTCTATTTCTCTGCATAGCATTCATCACTCTGATATTTCCTCTTCATTTAAAATATTGAAATATCTATTTATTTATTTTTGCTTCATTTCTGGACTAGGATGTAAGCTCCAGGACTATAGGGCCTTGTCTGATTGTTTTAAGATATGTAAAAACACAGAAAGCAAGGATATATACTAGTCTTTAGTGAATTTTTAACTGAATGAATAAATCCCATAGAGTTTTTATAGGAAAATTATTGTTATTTATATAATATCTCAAAATAGTAAAAAATAAGTTTCTCTGCTTACTCTTTTTATAATTAAAAAAAGCATGTTTTTTAATAATTAAAAGCTACCATCAGGAGACCTTTATAATATTAATACATGAAACTACATTTTAAATGTTATCTTTTATTTCCATGAAGTAAACACTAAGAGTTTTTTGATGTACGTGAAGGATTCAAAAGAAGCTAGACCCATCATTTAAATAAATGAAGACATTTAATTCTAATTAAAATCAAGTTTCAAATCTGGCATGCTTTATTTTTCGTTGCTTCTATGATATTAACTAATACAAGTCCAAAGCTAATTCATCTTCCAATGTCAGAGGCCCTTCTCTTTTCATTTCTCTCAGTATTTGTCCTCTCGATGTTCTTTTCTCTCTTTTATCAGACATCAGTCTTTTGGCAGAGATATATTCTTGTTGCAAAAAGCCTGTTAATCCATCTCAGAAGTAGTCTTTCAGCCTTCTTATTCCCTGGAGATAGCTCCCATTTCTGCTCTTTTACCACCTCTACTCAGAAGCATGACCTTCCCTTACTGACTACAGCTGCTAATTGCCTTCTTCCCCATCAATTTTTTATTCTATTCTAACTCCACTAAAACTTTTATCTTTTGGAGATTGTCAAGCACATGAAAGAAAAGAGTTCTTATCAAGTCATCACAATACTCATCTTCTCTTCAGTTCCTGGCCCTGGTAAGACTTATTTACATCTTATAACCTTCCCATCATTTATAAAACACGTCCATCGCCTGTTTTTAATATACTATCCTGACTGTTTATTGTTTGGCCATCTTTTCCATTTGTAGCAGTTTGTATCTCTTAATCTTATACCTCTATCTTGCCCATCTGCCCTTCTGTTTCACACTGGTGACCACTAGTTAGTTTGCTCTCTGAATCCATTGTCTGTTTCTGCTTTGCTATATACATTCACTTGTTTTATTTCTTAGATTCCACACATAAGTGACAACATAGAGTGTCCTCCATCTGACCTATTTCAGTAAGCACAATATTGTTGCAAATGACAGAACTGCATTCTTTTTTTAGGGCTGAGTAATATTCCGGTGTGTGTGTGCGTGCATGTGTGTGTGTGTGTGTGCATCATTTTATTTATCCATTCACATGTTGATGGACACTTAGGTTAGGTTATTTTCCTATTGTAAATAATGCTGCTATGAACATTGGTGTGCATGCATTTTTTCAAATTCAGGTTTGTATTTTCTGCAGCATTATGCCCAGGAGTGAAATCGCTGGATTTTACAGTACTTCTAATTTTAGCGTTTTGAGGAATCTCCAAACTGTTTTCCATAGTGGTTACATTAATTTACAATATCACCAGTGGTATATTCAGTTCAGTTCAGTTCAGTCACTCAGTCGTGTCTGACTCTTTGTGACACCATGAATCACAGCACACCAGGCCTCCCTGTCCATCACCAACTCCCAGAGTTCACTCAGACACGCGTCCATCAAGTCAGTGATGCCATCCAGCCATCTCATCCTCTGTCCTCCCCTTCTCTTCCTGCCCCCAATCCCTCCCAGCATCAGAGTCTTTTCCAATGAGTCAACTCTTCGCATGAGGTGGCCAAAGTACTGAAGTTTCAGCTTTAGCAGCATTCCTTCCAAAGAAATCCCAGGGTTGATCTCCTTCAGAATGGACTGGTTGGATCTCCTTGCAGTCCAAGGGACTCTCAAGAGTCTTCTCCAACACCACAGTTCAAAAGCATCAATTCTTCAGTGCTCAGCTTTCTTCACAGTCCAACTCTCACATCCACACATGACCACAAGAAAAACCATAGCCTTGACTAGACAGAACTTTATTGGCAAAGTAATGTCTCTTCTTTTCAATATGCTGTCTAGGTTGGTCATAACTTTTCTTCCAAGCACATAAAAGAAAAGAGTTCTTATACAGTCATCACAATACTCATCTTCTCTTCAGTTCCTTGCCCTGGTAAGACTTATTTACATCTTATAACCTTCCCACCGTTAATAAAACATTTCCATCGCCTTTTAATTTCATGGCTGCAGTCACCATCTGCAGTGATTTTGGAGCCCCCAAAAATAAAGTCTGACACTGTTTCCACTGTTTCCCCATTTATTTCCCATGAAGTGATGGGACCAGATGCCATGATCTTCGTTTTCTGAATTGAGCTTTAAGCCAACTTTTCACTCTCCTCTAGTGATATACTAGGGTTCCTTTTTCTACACATTCTTGCCAACATCTGCTAATTGTGCAACTTTTTATTATAGCCATTCTCACAGGTATGGAGTGACACCTCATTGTGGTTTTGATTTTCATTTCTGTAAGAATTAGCAATGTTGAATATTCTTTCAATGTGCTTGTTAGCCATCTGTGAGTCTTGTTTGGAAAAATGTCTATTCAAGTCTTCTGCCTATCTTTTAAATTGGCTTGTTTTTTTTTTTTTTTTTGATATTGAATTCTATACATGCATGCTCAGTCATGTTTGACTCTTGTAACCCATGGACTATAAATCACAAGCCTCCTCTGTACATAGAATTTTCCAGGCAAGAATACTGGAGTGGCATCATCTACTCCACGGGATCTTCGTGAGTCAGAGATTGAACCTGTATCTCTTGCATCTTCTGCCTGTGCAGCCACCTGGAAAGTCCATAGACAAACTCTATTATTAATAGCAATCATTATTCTTTCTTCCTCACCCCTGCTTTGTGTTGAGAAGAAAATGGCAACCCACTGTGGTATTGTTGCCTGGGAAATCCCATGGACAGAGGAACCTGGTGACCTATAGTTCATGGGGTCACAAAAGTGGTTCAGCACTAAACAACTAAATAATAACAACAATATCCCTGAAAATGACTTTCTGTTTGTAGGGATTTGCCTATTCTGAACATTTCATATAAATAGAATCATATAAAATATAGCCTATGTGTTTGGTTTTTTAAATAGCACAATATATCCAGCATTCACACATGTTGTAGCAAGGATCCATATTTCACTCCTTTTAATGACTAAATAATGGGAGCTGACTGTGGTACATCATGAGAAATGCTGGACTGGAAGAAACACAAGCTGGAATCAAGATTGCTGGGAGAAATATCAATAATCTCAGATATGCAGATGACACCACTGTTATGGCAGAAAGTGAAGAGGAGCTAAAAAGCCTCTTGATGAAAGTAAAAGAGGAGAGTGAAAAAGTTGGCTTCAAGCTCAACATTCAGAAAATGAAGATCATGGAATCTAGTCCCATCACTTCATGGGAAATAAATGGGGAAACAGTAGAAACAGCGACAGACTTTATTTTTGGGGGCTCCAAAATCACTGCAGATGGTGACTGCAGCCATGAAATTAAAAGACACTTACTGCTTGGAAGAAAAGTTATGACCAACCTAGATAGTATATTCAAAAGCAGAGACATTACTTTGCCAACTAAGGTCCGTCTAGTCAAGGCTATGGTTTTCCTGTGGTCATGTATGGATATGAGAGTTGGACTGTGAAGAAGGCTGAGCGCCAAAGAATTGATGTGTTTGAACTGTGGTGTTGGAGAAGACTCTTGAGGGTCCCTTGGACTGCAAGGAGATCCAACCAGTCCATTCTGAAGGAGATCAGCCCTGGGATTTCTTTGGAAGGAATGATGCTAAAGCTGAAGCTCCAGTATTTTGGCCACCTCATGCGAAGAGTTGACTCATTGGAAAAGACTCTGATGCTGGGAGGGATTGGGGGCAGGAGTAGAAGGGGACGACCCAGGATGAGATGGCTGGATGGCATCACGGACTCGATGGACATGAGTCTGAGTGAACTCCGGGAGTTGGTGATGGACAGGGAGGCCTGGCGTGCTGCGATTCATGGGGTCGTAAAGAGTCAGACACGACTGAGCAACTGAACTGACTGGCTGACTGACTGTGGTTCAGATCATGAACTCCTTATTGCCAAATTCAGGCTTGAATTGGAAGAAGTAGGGAAAACCACTAGACCATAGAGGTATGACCTAAATCAAAGCCCTTATGATAATACAGTGGAAGTGAGAAATAGATTTAAGGGACTAGATCTGATAGACAGAGTACCTGATGATCTATGGATGGAGGTTTGTGACATTGTACAGGAGACAGGGATCAAGACCATCCTCATGGAAAAGAAATGTAAAGAAGCAAAATGGCTGTCTGGGGAGGTCTTATACATAGTTGTGAAAAGAAGAGAAACAAAAGGCAAAAGAGAAAAGGAAAGATATTCCCATTTGAATGTAGAGTTCCAAAGAATAGCAAGGAGAGATAAGAAAGCCTTCCTCAGTGATCAATGCAAAGAAATAGGGGAAAACAACAGAATGGGAAAGACTAGAGATCTCTTCAAGAAAATTAGAGATACCAAGGGAACATTTCATGCAAAGATGGGCTTGATAAAGGACAGAAATGATATGGACCTAACAGAAGCAGAAGATATTAAGAAGAGGTGGCAACAATACACAGAAGAACTATACAAAAAAGATTTTCACTAATCAGATAATCATGATGGTGTGATCACTCACCTAAAACCAGACATCCTGGAATGTGAAGTCAAGAGGGTCTTAGAAAGCATCACTACAAGCAAAGCTAGTGGAGGTAATGGACTTCCAGTGGAACTATTTCAAATCCTGAAAGATGATGCTGTGAAAGTGCTCCACTCAATATGCCAGCAAATTTGGAAAACTCAGCAGTGGCCATAGGACTGGAAAAATCAGTTTTTATTCCAATCCCAACGAAAGGCAGTGCCAAAGAATGATCAAACTACCGCACAATTGCACTCATTTCACACGCTGGTAAAGGAATGCTCAAAATTCTCCAAGCCAGGCTTCAGCAATATGTGAACTGTGAACTTCCAGATGTTCAAGCTGGTGTTAGAAAAGGCAGAGGAACCAGAGATTAAATTGCCAACATCTGCTGGATCATTGAAAAAGCAAGAGAGTTTCAGAAAAACATCTATTTCTGCTTTATTGACTATGCCAAAGCCTTTGACTGTGTGCATCACAATAAACTGTGGAAAATTCTGAAAGAGATGGGAATACCAGACCACCTGACCTGCCTCTTGAGAAACCTATATACAGGTCAGGAAGCAACAGTTAGAACTGGACATGGAACAACAGACTGGTTCCAAATGGGAAAAGGAGTACGTCAAGTCTGTATATTGTCACCCTGCTTATTTAACTTCTATGCAGAGTACATCATGAGAAAGGCTGGGCTGGAAGAAGCACAAGCTGGAATCAAAATTGCAGGGAGAAATATCAGTAATCTCAGATATGCAGATGACACCACCCTTGTGGCAGAAAGTGAAGAGGAACTAAAAAGCCTCTTGACGAAAGTGAAAGAGGAGAGTGAAAAAGTTGGCTTAAGGTTCAACATTCAGAAAAAGAAGATCATGGCATCTGGTCCCATCACTTCATGGCAAATAGATGGGAAAACAGTGGAAACAGTGTCACACTTTATTTTGAGGGAGGTCTAAAATCACTGAAGATGATGATTGCAGCCATGAAGTTAAGAGACAATTAATCCTTGGAAGGAAAGTTATGACCAACCTAGACAGCATATTTAAAAGCACAGACATTACTTTGCCAACAAAGGTCTGTCTAGTCAAGCCTATGGTTTTTCCAGTAGTCATGTATGGATGCAAGAGTTGGACTATAAGGAAAGCTGAGCACCAAAGAATTGATGCTTTTGAACTGTGGTGTTGGAGAACACTCTTGAGAGTCCCTTGGACTGAAGAGATACAACCAGTCCATCCTAAAGGAGACCAGTTCTCGGTGTTCATTGGAAGGACTGATGTTGAAACTGAAATTCCACTACTTTGGCCACCTGATGTGAAAAGCTGACTTATTTCAAAAGACCCTGATGCTGGGAAAAATTGAGGGTAGGAGGAGAAGGGTCAACAGAGGATGAAATGTTTGGATAGCATCACCAACTCAATGGACATGAGTTTAGGTAGGCTCTGGGAGTTGGTGTTGGACAGGGAGCCTGTTGTGCTGTGGTTCATGGGGTCGCAAAGAATCAGACATGACTGAGTGACTGAACTGAAGATATACACACGTATATACATATACTGTATACATACAGATATACATATATATATGCTATATACACACACATACAAGATATACATACACACATATACATACATATATAAAGAGAGATATGCCTGTGTACATTAAAACATGAATTTTTTTGGAAAAATGTGAAATTTTAATTAAAGCTTCATTTCTAACAAGAATAGTTGCATTTGAAATCTAGGATATAAATGCACACATATATATATTATATTGGTTTTTACATTATTTGTTACATTGTACTTTATTTGTCTGTTAATTTTACTTAGGATGAATTTATTAAAACTGTAACTGTTGTTTTCTTTCATTTATTTTAATTTTGACAAATACATATATTAGTAAAAATTATGGATACATTTTGAATATCTTTCCCCTTATCTAAGAATGGGCAAGTGGATGTTAAAATGCCTGCAAAATTTGGATAGCATGCCATTTTAGAATAAGAATTTTAGCAAATGTGGCACAGTCCCTAAGTCACCAGAGAGATTCCTGAAAAGAATACATGTAGTAATAGTGGTAAGCTGTTTTTCAAAAGAAAATTGCTTTCTTGGAAACAAAATAAAATGAAATCCAAGTCTGCTATTAAAATTCTATATTTTGTTCCTTTTTAGTTCATAAGTGAAATACTCCTTCTCAGAGACTTTCAAATTGATGATCATATCTTTTGCCATTTGATATAATAGATCATTAGCCATCTGCGGAAGTAATTGAAGGAGTTGCATGCAAATATGTGATGAAAAAATCAGTTATGGGTAAGATTATATGATAAAATAGTTCTACTGAGATTTGTGGTGCTGACCGTTTGCCCTTTCTCCGTATCAGAGTACTGAGCTATGGAAGGGGTCCCCGAGAGCTGAGGACCAGCTTACTGAGTAGATCAGACAACTATCCATGTAGGTCTAAAGTGCAGGACACACTTACAAAGCTTGATGTGACAATATGATTTAGAGTAGACTTCTAAAATTTTGGCTAAAACTGCGGGAAGAGTTATGTCTGAAAACAGATTTATTCATCAGATTTAGCAGATTTATTTGATCAGAATCATAGACCTGCCTCACACTTCTTTCAGAAGCAGACCAATATGAAAAAAAAATTAGTTCAAAAATAATTTTGTCAAATGAGTAATTCATCAAAAATAAATTGGCAAGTTTTGTTGGTGTTTGACCACCATCTTGTTAAAGCCAGTCCATAGCAATGGGGTCTGCCCTGGTGGCTCAGAGGTTAAAGCGTCTGCCTGCAATGTGGGAGACCTGGTTTCGATCCCTGGGTCTGGAAGATCCCCTGGAGAGGGAAATGGAAACCCACTGCTGTATTCTTGCCTGGAGAATCCCATGGACAGAGCAGCCTGGTGGGCTACAGTCCACAGGGTCGCAAAGAGTTCGACACGACTGAGCGACTTCACTTAAAGGGCAAACTCTTGCCTTTGATCCACCACACAATCACTGCTACCTTATGCTTGAAGAAAAACCCAGAAATGTACTCTCAGAAAAGAATACAGTGTGTACTTTTTTCCCCACAATTATTTCACAAAAATCCTTTTCTGCAGAGCACCTAAGACAATTGAGGAACAGACTTAGGGTGAAGGTAACCTGGTACATAAGAAAAAGAAACCACCAAAGGCAGAAATCAGCAAAGCCCATTCAAATACTACCTAAGGAAATGATGACCTGGTGCTCAAACTCTGTTCACTGCACTTTGGGGAAGATTATTCTTCTGAATCATTCAGTTATCTCCTGTGATCCTGACTGTCTGCTTACACAGCAATCTTCTATTATAGTTTGACTTCCAATGCAGATTTGCCTGTAAGGAGGGAATATGCTGATTCAGTCCACAAAGCCACTACAACCCTGTGCTTTGACTTCAGTCGAAGGTCCCGTTCTTCCAATCCCTCAATCTTTTTCTTTCTTTGCTTTGCTCCTTATCCAACTTAGGGTTCATGAATGATTCCAGAATTTTGGTTTGTCACTTAACAGCATTCTAAACTCCCTTGTTGCATTTCTTGTTATTCATAGGATACATCCCCACTCTGGATGAATTGTAACTACATTTCTACTTGTGTGTGCTTAGTTGCTCAGTCATGTCGGACTCTTTGTGACCCTATGGATTGTAGCTCACCAGACTTCTCTGTCCCTGGGGATTCTCCAGGCAAAGATACTGCCATGGATTGCCATTCCCTTCTTCCCAACTGAAACTGCTGAATTCTGGTGGAGCATGTCTCAAAATAATTGTTAAGTTTACGATTACAAACTCAAGTAGGACCTCCATACTCCCTAGATGCCAATTTAATTTTCCCTTGCCTTCAGTCTCCAATACTCCACAGTGGCTTTCTTGAATCCTTTCTGTTGCTGTCAGATTTCCAGTGCCCCCATCTCCTCTTGCTTTCTCTCCATAGAGAAAATGGAAGCATTCAGAGGAAATGTTCTCATCTTCCCATGAAAATGCATACAAATCTACCTACAATTTGTATGAATCTTTTCTTTCTTCCCTGTTATTATGATGAAGAATAGAACTGCCTCCCAGTTGAAGCCAATCCAATAGCCATGCTTTGGGTCTTTATCCTCACTTTTTCAGACACCTCATAAAAGAGTAGGGAAAACCATTAGACCATTCAGGTATGACCTAAATCAAATCCCTTATGATTATACAGTAGAAGTGAGAAATAGATATAAGGGACTAGATCTGATAGACAGAGTACCTGAGGAACTATGGACGGAGGTTTGTGACATTGTACAGGAGACAGGGATCAAGACCATCCTCATGGAAAAGAAATGTAAAGAAGCAAAATGGCTGTCTGAGGAGGTCTTATACATAGCTGTGAGAAGAAGAGAAGCAAAAAGTAAAGGGGAAAAGGAAAGATATTCCCATTTGAATACAGAGTTCCAAAGAATAGCAAGAGGAGATAAGAAAGCCTTCTTCAGCGATCAATGCAGAGAAATAGAGGAAAAAAACAGAGTGGGAAAGACTAGAGATCTCTTCAAGAAAATTAGAGATACTAAGGGAACATTTCATGCAAAGATGTGCTCAATAAAGGACAGAAATGGTAGGGACCTAACAGAAGCAGAAGATATTAAGAAGAGGTGGCAACAATACACAGCAGAACTGTACAAAAAAGATCTTCATGACTCAGATAATCACGATGGTGTGATGACTCACCTAGAGTCAGACATCCTGGAATGTGAACTCAAGTGGGCCTTAGAAAGCATCACTATGAACAAAGCTAGTGGAGGTGATGGAATTCCAGTGGAGCTATTTCAAATCCTGAAAGATGATGCTGTGAAAGTGCTCCACTCAATATGCCAGCAAATTTGGAAAACTCAGCAGTGGCCACAGGACTGGAAAAGGTCAGTTTTCATTCCAATCCCAAAGAAAGCCAATGCCAAAGAATGCTCAAATTACTGCACAATTGCACTCATCTCACATGCTAGTAAAGTAATGCTCAAAATTCTCCAAGCCACGCTTCAGCAATATGTGAACCGTGAACTTGCAAATGTTCAATCTGGTTTTAGAAAAGGCAGAGGAACCAGAGATCAAATTGCCAACATCTGCTGGATCATCAAAATAGCAAGAGAGTTCCAGAAAAGCATCTATTTTGCTTAATTGACTATGCCAAAGCTTTTGACTGTGTGGATCACAAGAAACTGTGGAAAATTCTGAAGGAGTTGGGAATACCAGACCACCTGACCTGCCTCTTGAGAAACCTATATGCAGGTCAGGAAACAACAGTTAGCACTGGACATGGAACAGTGCTGGTTCCAAATAGGAAAAGTAGTACGTCAAGGCTGTATGTTGTCACCCTGCTTATTTAAATTATATGCAGAGTACATCATGAGAAACACTGGACTGGAAGAAGCACAAGGTGGAATCAACATTGCCGGGAGAAATATCAATCAATCAATATCAATCAGATATGCAGATGACACCACCCTTATGGCAGAAAATGAAGAGGAACTAAAAAGCCTCTTGATGAAAGTGAAAGAGGAGAGTGAAAAAGTTGGTTTAAGGCTCAACATTCAGAAAACTAAGACATGGCATCTGGTCCCATCACTTCATGGGAAATAGATGGGGAAACAGTGGAAACAGTGTCAGACTTTATTGTTGTGGGCTCCAAAATCACTGCAGATGTTGATTGCAGCCATGAAGTTAAAAGACACTTACTCTCTGTAAGGAAAGTTATGACCAACCTAGATAGCACATTAAAAAGCAGAGACAGTACTTTGCTAACAAAGTTTCAATAGTCAAGGCTATGGTTTCTCCAGTGGTCATGTATGGATGTGAGAGTTGGACTGTGAAGAAAGTTGAGTGCCAAAGAACTGATGTTTTTGAACTGTGGTGCTGGAGAAGACTCTTGCAAGTCTCTTGGACTGCAAGGAGATCCAACCAGTCCATCCTAAAGGAGACCAGTCCTGGGTGTTCATTGGAAGGACTGATACTGAGGCTGAAACTACAATACTTTGGCCACCTCATGGGAAGAGTTGACTCATTGGAAAAGACCCTGATGCTTGGAAGGATTGAGGACAGGAGGAGAAGGGGACGACAGAGGATGAGATAGCTGGATGGTATCACCGACTCGATGCACATGAATTTGGGTGAACTCTGGGAGTTGGTGATTGAATGCAGGGAGGCCTGGCATGCTGTGATTCATGGGGTCGCAAAGAGTCGGAGAGGACTGAGTGACTGAACTGAACTAATACTACTAATTGGGCTTCCCAGGTGACTCAGTGGTAAAGAATCTGCCTGCCTTTCCAGGAGACACAGGAGCTGTGGGTTGGATCCCTGGACCAGAAAGAACCTCTGGAGAAGGAAAAGTCAACCCACTCCAGTAACATTGCTTGGACAATTTAATGAACAGAAGAGCCTGGTGGGCTCACATGATTGAGTGACTGAGTATGCACACATGCTTACTACTAATTATCACCGCAGTTCGCATGCACTTTTACCTTTTCACAGTAGCCTTCTCATTAGCCTACAACATGCTCACATTTCCTCAGTAAAACACACACAGCACTCATTCTGGAAATCTCTTCTTGCTCCACAGCCACCATTCTTTCTATCCCCTCTCGTCTTCCAAACTTTTCTAAAAATTTCTCTGTCTTTAGTTTAGTTATGTTTTTTCTTTAATTCTTGTTAGTGATGTCTGGTGCTTCTTTGATAAAGCTTGATTTAACCTAGCTTTTTAATTCTTCTTTTCTTTCAAATGTCTTCTTGAGTCACATTTGATAATTTGTGTTTTCTTAGAAGTATCACCTTAACCTCAGATGTCTAAATAGATCTATATACATGTGTAGAATTGATTTCTTATAACTTTTGTGTACTGTATTAATAGCTTTAGCTAAGACTTCTTTCTCATCAATAATATTGTTTCTTTCTTTTTTCTTTTATTGTTTGATCAGGTTTTTCCAAGATTTTCCCATTCACTGAAGGTTTTAAAGAACTACTTTTGCGTTCATTAATAAATTTTAAAAAATTTATCTAAGTGTACTTCATTTACACTCTTGTGTTAGTTTCAGGTGTGAAGTGATTATTACATATATTTCAGATTCTTTTCTACTGTGGTTGTATGATATTGAATATAGCTCCCTGTGCTATGCAGTAAGTCCTTGTTGCTTATGTATTTTAGGTAGGTAGTTTACCTGTTAATCCTATAAAGATTTATTAATAAGTTCTTATGCTCATATTTTAGGGCTTCCCTCATAGCTTAGCTGATAAAAAATCCACCTGCAATGCAGGAGTCTTGGGCTCAATCCCTGGGGTGGAAAGATTCCCCTGGAGAAGGGAAAGACTATACACTCCAGTATTCTTGCCTGGAGAATTCCATGGACTGTATAGTTCATGGGGCCAGAAAGAGTCGTACATGACTGAGTGACTTTCACATATTCATGTTTGTATTGATTAATTTCTGCTTTTATTTTCACTAATTCTTTTCTTCTACGAACCTGAAGCTTACTTTGTTGTTTATTCTTTGCCTTCACCACTTTCTTTTATTTTTTGTTTTTAAGCAAGTATATTAGAGCTATAAATGTTCTACTATGTACCATCTTTTTTACTTTTCACTGGCTTCATAGTATTACATTTCAATTGTCATTTATTTATAAATAATCTCTAATTTTGGTTTTGACTTTTGCTTTAAACCAAAGGTTATATAAAAGTATATTTTTTAGCTTTCTGGATAATGTGCCCTGTTGAATGTGTAATTTAGAGAATTGCCTGAGATTGTCTTTGTAGCCCAAGACTTAGGCCAGTTTTGGTAATACTCATGGATATTTGAATAAAATGTGTATTTCTAAGGAACAAATATTTGAGACAAGGATATATATTTCTATAAAAATATAACTCTTGTTTCTAAAGCATATTCTGAGAGAGGTTTCTGCATACCTGTGTTTTTGGTTGTTACCCATTTTCCAAAATCTTCAAAAAGTTTTCACTAAAGCCAACTAAACTAAAATATCAATAAATATACATCATTTATGAAAACTCATATAATATTTCTTCACATAAGTTTTCCTCTTGGGTGTGTGTGTGTTAATCACTCAGTCGTGTTCGACTCTTTGTGACACCATGGACTGTAGCGCGCCAGGCTCCTCTCTCCATGGGATTCTCCAGGCAAAAATACTGGACTGAGTTGCCAGTTTCTTCTCCAAGGGATTTTTCTGATCCAGGGATCGAATCTGGGTCTCCCATGTTTCAGGCAGATTCTGTACTGTCTCAGCCACCAAGAAAGTGAGTTTTTCCTCATAACTCTGTACATAATATTTTTAACTGAACTGTTTCACTTATTTCAAACTTTCTATATTTGATTTTTTAAATTTTCTAGACATTTGAGTATTTTTTAAGCAAGTGAAATATTACACAAAAAAAGAAAACCTAATCATATTAGTTCCTTTCCATTATTCCCAGCTCCTAAGTTAATAAATGTTAAATTTCTGGTGTGTATATTACCACAGCTTTGTCTTGGATCACCATAAGCAAGAGAGGAGAGGGTAGGATGAATTGAGGAAGTAGCGCTGACATATATAGACAGTCATGTGAAAAACAGATAGCCACCAAGAAGCTGCTCTATAACACAGGAGCCCAGCCTGGCGCTTTGGGAAGAGTTACAGGGGTAGGATAGGAGGTGAGAAGGTGGCTCAAGACGGAGGGGAGATATATATACACAAATACATATGTGGTTGGTTCACATTATGGCTGGTTTACATTGTTGCAAGGCAGAAACTACCTCACTATTGTAAAGCAATTATCTACCAATTAAAAAATAAATGAAAGTAAAAAAATACAAATTAAAAAAGAGAAACAGTTTAAACTATTGTGCAATGAAATTGATCACACTTCAATATGCTCCATTTGCATTTGGTTTACAGTTCACATTATTTAGTGTCTAAATTTCCTATTTGTGCTATCAATTCTGCAAACCTAAATAAGTCAATTATGCAGCTTCCTCTACTTGTCAGTAAGCTAAAGTACACTTAGGAGGGTCAGGATTATTTTACCTCTGAATTGAGGAATGCCTGCATCAAAGAAACCTTCAAGTGACCTTAGCCATGCTCTGATTACTAACTAGTCTTGATTTAGCAAGATGGCATATATCATTTTCAGCAAAAAAAAAAAAAAAAGAAACTTCAAAGAAAATAGGGTTCTGGATGCCTATGAAAGATGGTAAGTGATGAAATCCCAACTCTGATGCTAATTATTTATTTTGAAGCTATTGACACACATTACACAATCTGTTTTTTAAGAGGTTTTGATGAAAGAAAGCAATACAGCAATAAGGTTTCAATAAAAAAGCCACATTCGCAAACATATTACGCACAATTTCCAACACCCAAGCACTGAGGTTTTTAAAAGGATTTCTACTTTTCTCAATAGAAATGTAAAATAGACAACTTAAAACAAATGCGAAAGGCCAATATGGCACCAAATAAATAAGTTTTGCAGCTAAGTAACAGACTACAAAGTAAGTAGCCATGAAACTAGATATATGGATTAAAATTTATGCTTAGTACCATGAGAAAATACCCATGTTGTACTTAGTATTAAATCAGATTACAAAACGTGTGCACAATGGTTTCATTCGCTTGTGTGATATGTATTAATACATATATATGTACATACCTATGCATATACATGCATACATATATATTAGCAGGTTTGAGTCTCTTTGTTTTCAGATTCTTGACTCACATTTCCTGAATTATTTTCTTTCTCTTTCATCTAGTTTATACATGTGTATGGACAAACTGTCTTTTCCAGGCAGAGTTTCTGATGTTCTCATGGGACAGAGCTTCTGACAGCTGTTCTACTTTCTGGATGGCTCCAGTTTCCATCAGAGAGGCCCAGCATAATCCCATTTTTCCTTGGCTTGATTCTAGCTTCTGACACAGACTCTCACCCTTGAGCCCTGCAGATTCTTTCTCCTCCCTTTGTTCTTTTAGCCTAAGTTGGCGATAGCTTTATCTGGTTGTCATATTGTTTCCTATTTGGCTTTGGGATTCTTCTATCACCAGTGGAAATAACATTCAGCTACTCTGGTTTTATTTCCTAAGCATGCCTATAGTGCTGATAGGAGCTGCTTAGTGGAAATACACCCTCACACACACGGACACACAGAGAAAGTGCTGATACCTCTGCTGGTTTCTAGGTAGACTTACTCTAGAAGCCACTCTCTTGAATCTCATGCTAAATTTCTCCATCAAGTGAATTTACCCTGGCCTGGAATATTTAAATAAATTTGGCTTAAGTAACTTTGTTTACACCCTGGGAAGAGGAGTATGCTCCCTGAATTTTCTGTTGATTTCTAGAATCTAATAGCTTTATAGCTTTCTCACTTCCAGTTTCTCTTATCACTAGACTTGGCCATATTTATCTTCCTGCTATTATTTAAACAGAGCTGCTTAGTTTCTTTGTCTGCTTTCTTGATATCATGCCTTTTGAGCCTCCCTTTTTTATTCAAAGTGGTCTATAAGGGTATTTTACTAAATAAAGACAATTCTTTGCCTCAAAGATTATTTATAGTGCTTATAAATGAAATGTAAAATAATTATTTTCTCATAAAATACTGGAATTAATCATTGTTATTTTATAACAATTTCTTATCCATCTATAGGAAGTATTTCTGATTGATGAGGTTATGGATGACTTTTTTATGTTCATTTAAAATTATTTGTATAATGAGCACATATTACTTGTGTGATTATGATAAATCTACCGACCACAATAACTGTCATCATTTTTCCAAAGAAATAAACAAACTCTGAGTTTATAATATGTAAATAAATTTACCACTCTTTCAAAGCTGAGATATATTTTTCAAGGAAAAGTGTAAATGATTTAACACAGACACTTGAAGATTAAATGATTAATAAAATGTGGGCACTTTACTCATTTTCACACACAGGAAGAAGTGATTATTGTTACAGAATAATTGCTTAGTTTATGCAGAATAATGTTTTGTCACAGACTTTGCCTTAAGATGTTCTTAATTTTTAATAGAGCTATCAAGTCATAAGAAAAGTAAAGAACAAAGAAACTGTTCTAGATGTATTATTCAGGATGTAATTCGTTATTCACTCCTACAGACCTCGTCTATGGGATCTCACAGAGTCGGACACGACTGAAGCGACTTAGCAGCAGCAGCAGCAACAGACCTCTAAGAAACTGAGACTCTATTGTCACAGTTATATTAACTATTACAGTAAACAGACCATTTAAAGGGTCTTAAATATATATATGAGATTCAGAAATTTCATTTTTACAGAAAAGTTATTTATTTTTTGGCAACATCAAACAACATGTGGGATCGTATTTCCCAACCAGGGATTGAATCTGTGTCCCATCCATTGGAAGGGCAGAATCTTAACCACTTTACAACCAGGGATATCCCCAGAGATTTCATCTTAGTGGAATATACTGTAATAAGATTTGACCTGTCTAGAGCTCTATACGAGACAATACATCTAGGAATATAAAGAGAATAATGAGAATGAATAATATTGAATTCAGTTTTGTGAGTTTCATGTCCAAGCCAGGCTTCAGCAATATGTGAACCATGAACTTTCAAATGTTCAAGCTGGTTTTAGAAAAGGCAGAGGAAGCAGAGATCAAATTTCCACAAGATGGTGTGATCACTCACCTAGAGCCAGACATCCTGGAATGTGAAGTCAAGTGGGCCTTAGAAAGCATCACTACGAGCAAAGCTAGTGGAGGTAATGGAATTCCAGTGGAACTATTTCAAATCCTGAAAGATGATGCTGTGAAAGTGCTCCACTCAATATGCCAGCAAATTTGGAAAACTCAGCAGTGGCCATAGGGCTGAAAAAGGTCAGTTTTTATTCCAATCCCAAAGAAAGGCGATGCCAAAGAATGCTCAAACTACCACACAATTGCACTCATCTCACGTGCTAGTAAAGGAATGCTCAAAATTCTCCAAGCCAGGCTTCAGCAATACATGAACCGTGAACTTCCAGATGTTCAAGCTGGTTTTAGAAAAGGCAGAGGAACCAGAGATCAAATTGCCAACATCCACAGGATCATCGAAAAAGCAAGAGAGTTTCAGAAAAACATCAAATTCTGCTTTATTGACTATGCCAAAGCCTTTGGCTGTGTGGATCACAATAAACTGGGGAAAATTCTGAAAGAGATGGGAATACCAGACCACCTGACCTGCCTCTTGAGAAACCTATATGCACGTCAGGAAGCAACTGTTAGAACCGGACATGGAACAACAGACTGGTTCCAAATAGGAAAAGGAGTATGTCAAGGCTGTATATTGTCACCTTGCTTATTTAACTTCTATGCAGAATATATCATGAGAAAGACTGGGCTGGAAGAAGCACAAGCTGGAATCAAAATTGCCAGGAGAAATATCAATACCCTCAGATATGCAGATTACACCACACTTATGGCAGAAAGTGAAGAACTAAAGAGTCTCTAGAAAGTGAAAGAGGAGAGTGAAAATGTTGGCTTAAAGCTCAACATTCAGAAAACTAAGATCATGGCATTTGGTCCCATTACTTCACGGCAAATAGATGGGGAAACGGTGGAAAGAGCGGCTGACTTTATTTTTGGGGGCTCCCAAATCACTGCAGGTGGTGATTGCAGCCATGACATTAAAAGATGATTACTCCTTGGAAGGAAAGTTATGACCAACCTAGATAGCATATTAAAAAGCAGAGACATTACTTTGCTAACAAAGGTCTATCTAGTCAAGGCTATGGTTTTTTCAGTAGTCATGTACGGATGTGAGGAGAAGGCAGTGGCACCCCACTCCAGTACTCTTGCCTGGAAAATCCCATGGACAGAGGAGCCTGGTGGGCTGCAGTCCGTAGGATCACTAAGAGTCGGACATGACTGAGCAACTTCACTTTCACTTTTCACTTTCATGCATTGGAAAAAGAAATGGCATCCCACTCCAGTGTTCTTGCCTGGAGAATCCCAGGGATGGTGGGAGCCTGGTGGGCTGCCATCCATGGGGTCGCAGAGTCGGACACGACTGAAGCAACTTAGCAGCAGCAGCAGTATGGATGTGAGAGTTGGACTATAACAAAAGCTGAGTACCAAAGACTTGATGCTTTTGAACTGTGGTGTTGGAGAAGACTCTTGAGAGTCCCTTGGACTGCAAGGAGATCCAACTAGTCCATCCTAAAGGAAATCAGTCCTGGGTGTTCATTGGAAGGACGGATGTTGAAGTTGAAACTCCAATATTTTGGCCACCTGATGCGAAGAGCTGACTCATTTGAAAAGACCCTGATGTTGGGAAAGATAGAAGGCAGGAAGAGAAGGGGATGACAGAGGATGAGATGGTTGGATGGCATCACCGACTCCATGGACATAAGTTTGTGTAAACTCCAGGAGTTGGTGGTGGACAGGGAGGCCTGGCGTGCTGCAGTTTATGGGGTCGCAAAGAGTCGGACATGACTGAGTGACTGAACTGATCTGAACTGAACTATCCAAAGAACTTGTGCTGAGTATCAAAATAATTTATCAAGAGCAAACTGGTCTCTGGAGGAAAAGGGAGAAAGAAAAGAGAAGATACAGAGTTAGGTGATAACTTAAAATTTTCGCTGTATTTCACAGCTCTTAGTTAGCAAGCACTATTGAACATCTAGGTGACAGGTGATGCACTGGAGTAACTAGAGGTGAGAGTAAGAGTTCTTCCTTTCAGAGAAACCTCACATTAGATCCAGGGAAAGGCAAACATTCCTAATTCAATACAAAGTGACAAGTGGCTTATGTAGATACTGAGTGTGCTGTAGGAACCTTGAAAATTGCAGGTGCGGGGCGGGGGGCAGGGGGCAGGCAGGGAATGGAGATCTAAACTTCTTTTGGACTTAGGGAAGGACAAAGATTCTCCCTTTATTTCGGTTCCTCTGAGCTCTCTTCTCCATTAACCCTAACCTTGGTTCCATGTGGTTGTTGGTCTGCCCAGTCCAGTCTTAGCAAAGAATCTTGCTAAAAGCTTACACTTGATACCTCATCAAATTCCTCATCTCCCATCTTTGATGCCTAAGTCCTTGACTACTCTTTAGCAAGAAACTTAGCAAAAGTCCCCTGATCCTTGATGTCCCCTAGTATTAGTAATTATCTATCCACTGACCCCCTCATCCTGCTCATTAACTATAAATCTCCATTTGCCCTTGTAGTCAGAGTTGAGCCTAATCTTTCTCTCTTATTGCAATACATCTCTTGCAGTAGTTTTGAATAAAACCTTACCATTCCAACATGTGATAGAATACTTTTTCTTCAACAGAAGTGTTTGCGGAAGAGGTTGCAGTAGCCCTAAACCATGGACAAGAAACAGCAGACCAGGGGAAAAAAAGCAGTGAAGAACATTCCTTACTTCTGCTTCTAAACAAGCAGAGGAAAGGCATGTGTAAGAGCAGACTACTTTGAGAATCTGATCAGTTTAGAGTGGCATGGATTTGGGTGTGGCTGGAGAAGAGGATGTAACTGACCTCGTGCTGTGAGTTGAGGCTGGAGTTGGCCAGGAACCGTGTTTGCATGAAAAAGCTTGTCTATCCAGCCAAGGACCTTGTATTTACCCTAAATGACATTTTTATTTTATGCAGTAAAGGATTTTAAGTATAACTGTGACACTGATGGATTTTCATTCTAGAAAGATCACGGAGGCAGCTTTGCTGAGCAAGAATTTAATGATGAGTGCTTAGTGGGATGCATGCCTAGCCAAGAAAGCTCAGAGATGGTTGAGTAGTAAGACTCTCAATTAAGATCAGTTGGCAGAGAAAATGGGTGGCCCTGCACTGAGTCACCTAGATATCTACAAGGGATAGGATTCCATGGCCATACTGTTAAAGTAATGAATAAAACGTTTGGGGTGATTCCTGGGTCTCCCTGACCGGGATGACTGGAAGGGCGGTGGCTCATTTATTGAAATAGGATATAAAAGAAGAAGGAGGAGACTTGAGGAAAAGATGATGATTCCCCTTTTTTCCTTAAATCCCATTATGAGAAATTTACAGAATGGAAATTGCTAAACGGCTGTGCAGTCTTTGGAATTAGCTGTGTAAGACCAAATTACAGTAATTCATAACTATAATCATTCTAAATCCATTTGATTTTAATATGTTTCAAATATTTTTTACTGTATAATTTACAAGAAAATTGTTCTATATTAAAATGGTCATTTTCTCTAATTGCATATTACCAAATCAGGATAGACTATGAAACAGAAATGTGTTTGGGTAAATCTGCAAGGCAAGATGAGCTAGAATTGCTGAAGTAGCTTATTGCTGAGCATTTCTGTGTAGAATTGCACAGAAGATACCAAGGATGTCTCATTTCTGATGGTTGATTTTAATTTATTTACACTGAGAAACACAGTGAATTTAAATTATCTTTAATACTGAGGGTTTCTCTCTCTGCTCTCTCTGTCTGTCTCTCATTAATGTATTAATGTCAGCAATTCATAGACTTGAGCTGATTCAAAATGCTCTTAACTGTTGATAAAGACGATTTTAATTAGAAAGTAGAGCATTGAGGAATTCCCCAAAGGAAAATTTACTTAAATATAGATAGAAAATGCACATAGAAATTGTAAGTTTTGCTAACCTATTGGAAAATGTTTCAATATGTATGTAAATGTCAACATTTTCTTCAAATACGTTTGGCCAGGATATATGAACATCTGAAGATAATTTTATTTCTAGTAGCTTTTATATGCTTGTCATAAAAAGACAATTCAAACAACAGCACTGAATAGAATATGCACACATTCACATTGCCATCTTAAAGAGCTAAGTACACAACATTCATTTATCTCTTAAACATACTTGGCAGCACAACACATATACCGGCTTTATGATGAAACTGTGAGACTGTGAACATGTTCAACTGGCAAAATTATTCACTATATAAATATACTGCTAGTGTCACCAGTCTTCAGAGAAGAGGTCTATACAGATATGCAAATAGAAAACATTAATGAATATTAGTTTTTATAATTTTGCCAAGCACAAATGGGGAGGAACTAAATTTGTGACGATAAATTACTATATGCACATTACAAGCTTCTAATATTAATCTGCTATTACAAGGAAATGTTATGGTGGCCTTTATTTTACCCAGGAAAATGGATAAGTGGGAGGAAAGTCTCTGAGCTACTGAGCAATGTCACTTTGGATAAAAGAACTTATTTATTACTAAGTCAGTGGTACAGAATCCTTATAATAATAGTTTGAATTTCCTAGGATGATGCAAAACAGCAATAGGAATTATCTTTTTTTTCCCCATCAGTAGTGAAAAGTATAGAATATAAGAACCTAACTCTGTTCTAAAACATAATTTCAGGTAGCTTTCCTTTTTGTTATTTTGCTGTAGATTGAAGTGGTTTAGTTCCTTGCTTCTGATAAAACTGATGATATTTCTGCTAATTTTCATATATAAAAAAATCAAAAACTTTGTACCATGATTATATATCATAGAATCATGGTTATTTAGGAACCTCAGAAGATGTCCTAGCATCCAACTAATATTGAATTGGATAGCATATATGTTTTCTTCTAGTCCTTAACAAGGTGACATATGATCTATCTTGGGATTAAGTGTAGCCTAATTTTCTGATTCATTTTTCCTGGAAAACAAATAGATTCAACTAGATTTAATCATTTCTTTAAAAGACTAAAGAATGGCATGGGCTATTTCAAGCTTTTTAAACTAATGTAATCATGAAAAAGATACGCTATAGATCACAGGATTGAGAAAAGTCAGTTGGTACAGCACATAATCTCAGCATTTACTAATACGCTTAGCCAAGAATATAATTGCTAAAATAACCTTGAAAAGGGATGAAAGCACTGAATACTGCAGTGGTGATTACCCTGATTTCAATTACTCTGGTTTAAATGGAATAAAATAGGGCTCTAACTCTGTTAATTAACAAGCCTATCCACAGGTGATCTCTAAACGCTGCCTTGTAACTCCCATTAATGAAGAAAATGTACATGCCTAGAAATGGCAAGTCTGTATATTAAAGCCAATTATGCAGTTTATGAGAGAATTGGCTTTCTTTTATTTTTCCACAAGAAAATTATAGTGAAGGGTGAAGGGAGAAAGAAGAAGGAGTGAGATAGAGGGTATGGTGCATACATTAATGACTAGGAATCTGGAGACAATGCCTTTCTTGAATTTTTAAGGCGAACAAAGAAATTGTCCTGCTGGGTACATTTTCAGCAGGGATGCCCAACTGGCTTATTTTTGATCTGAACATGACGTGGTTTCAATTAGCAGTAGCACTTACAAAATGAGTAGCCGTCATTGTACCAGAAAATATGAATGTGAAAGGGTCAAAAAAGACTTGAGCTGGATGCAACTGTTGTCTAAGGGCATGTTGCTATAGCTTCTTCATGGCTAACTATCCTTGTCCTTAAGTCGTTTCAGGTATTGAGAGCTCAGGGTAAGTATCTCATCACATCTATACCACATACTCTAAAACTTTTTTTTCTCCTCTTATTTTATTTTCCTTTTCTTTCCTTTCCTTTCCTGCTTTGGGCAAAGTGAAGAGAGAATTTCTACTTTATATCAATAATACAAGTGAGGATGTTTTCAGCATTAGAGAAATTATAACACATGCAACTGAAATCCAACACTGATAATTATTTTTTATAAGTTAACTGTATGAAGTTGCCAATATTCAACAATTTTTCACCACTGATGTTTTTAATAAAATATATCCAAATATATATCCAAATTATATCTGAAGACTAAATTTGAATGAAGATATCCATGGGGCAACTGATCTCCTAGGAAACAGGAAGAAATATAACAAATAAACAAAAATGCAGAAGAACAGTAGGGACCTTTTTCACTGTTAGCATGACCTTCCTGAGATGTTCCAAACCAATTACTAGGATAACTGACACAAAAGAATCCCTAACAGGAACAGAAGCTCAGCTTGCAGATGTCTTTCAAAATACCTCATGACTTTTACTGCTTAGACCTGTGAGGGTCAGTAGCATAGGGATGAATGACTTCCTCTTGAGTGTTCTGTCTCTATAAGGATATTGTCTGCCACGAGGGGTGCAGTTGTAACTTACAACTTTCAGACTCAAAAGGCGTTCTACATGCCACATGAGATTCATTGACTCAAAGAGAAAAATCACAGTTCTCTTATCAAGTTGTGCATTGAAAAAGTTTTCACTAAAAGAGTGACATATGGATTATAAAAACATATTTCACAGTATAGAACATGATTTAAATAAGTGAAAATACCTATGTGAAAGTTATTAGCCTATAACCATAACTAGTCAACAATCTATGGCTCGTGAACCAAATCTGGTCCTCCTACTGGAACACCATCACGCCATTCATTTCTATTTTGTCTGTTTGCTTTCCTGGTGGAATGGCAGAGTTTAGTAGTTTTAGTAGCAGCTGTATGATCCTCAAAGCTCCAAACATTATCATCCATTTCTTCATAATTTCATTTAAAGAAAGATACTTTCATTAATTTTTCCTGAATCATTCTGACTCTAGTTAAAAAAAAAAATCTTTCAAGGATATACATACAATTTTCATGCAGACAAGCATGAAACAAAGTACCAAACCAAGGCCTAGCACAGCTGTAAGCAGAATAGCTATTAGTGATGAGGAAGCTGTACATATTGGAAACTAAGGCACACTGTAAATCAGAGGTGTCAGAGAAACAGGAAACAAAACTTCCAGAGAATCCTCCATGCTTTTCCTTCACCTAAAATATAACAGTGCTTTAAAACTCCTCTTAATTATGAATCAAGAGATGAACTAAGATATGTCCATATATAGAGACAGATATTCATAAGCCAAGTGCCTTCAGTTGAATAAATGCCTACCTAGACATGTTGTAAAAGTAATAAATATTATTTAAAATGTCAAGCAATGTTAAAAACAAAACATAACAATTAATGAAAACTTTCAATTGGAACAGAAAAACATCTCTAATCAAACAATTGATGTTTAAGTAATTGTATATACACAGACAGATAGCCTTTGCATCATTACAATACAAATCAGACTGAGACCTGCAAACAGGTGTGCAGAAACAGCAGAATCAGTAATAGGAAAATCAAAGGCCAAGATCTTAATTCAGAATGGATAAGAATAGAAAACTGTCCTGTTAGCTATTAGAAGAAACTATAGTCGTTAATATGGATTTACCAGAAAATTATACCTGTATATCAATGGTGAGTGAGGGGGAAAAAAAAATGTGTATGTATATATACACGGGCTTCCCTGGTGGCTCAGACTGTAAATAAGCTGCATGCACTTCAGGAGACCCAGGTTCAATCCCTGGGTTGGGAAGATCCCCTGGAGAGGGGAATAGAAACCCATTGCACTATGCTTGCCTGGAGAATTCCATGGACAGAGGAACCTGGCGAGCTACAGTCCATGGGGGTTGCAAAGAGTTGGATACAACTGAGCGAATAACACACACACAACATGTCTCTCTCTCATATACATATACATGTCTCTCTCTCTCCATATAAATATATGTATATACATATATATATATATACACACATACATATACATATACATATATACATATTCTATTCAGAATACTATATATTTTGTTTTATAATGTTGATATTTTTAACTAATCTTTACAACTTTTATACAAATTCTCCAGCAAAAGAATCATCGAAGTTATTTTAATGTTAAAGTAAGGCTATAAACAAGGTAGACTGGCTTCCGTTTATTGATTACACAAGTAACACAGCTGAGTTATTTTTCTAACTGAATGAACTGAGAATAATTCTATTAATCACTCATTTATATTCATTGTGGATTCAATTCTTATATTTAAGGTATTTATTGAAAATCTACTATATGCCAGGCACTGGTCTAGGTGCTTTGATTCAGGAGTAAGCAATAAAGAAATCCATATTCTCATGAAGTGAGCAATTTGGTCCAGGACACAGACGGTGAAAGTGAAAGTGTTAGTCATTCAGTCGTGTCCAACTCAGACAACCAGTAGCCAAACTTGGCCATTCTACTTGCAAATGTATGTCCTAATCTCACTACTTCCCACCACCTCCGCGACTACTGCCCCAGCCACATCACTATCATCTCTTGTCTGGATAATTCCATTAACTTCTTGATCCCTCCCCACCCTGCCTTTGCCCTCATCCCCTAAGCTTCATTTTCCACATTAGAAATAGAATACTTCTGTTAAAACCTACTTCAGATAATGTCTTTTCACTCCTGAAAGCCCTCCAGTTGTTTTCCGGTTCATAAGAATAAAATAAGAAGTCCTATCATTATCTCCTAGTGTCTACCCTCAGTCTCATCTCCCATCTCATGCTTTACAACTCTTTTTATTAGGGTCTCCACATCAGACCCATGGGTTTCTTGATTTGCTCTATGAAAGCACCAGGCATTAGGACACACCTGACTGAGGAAGGTTGAACTTGCAGCTCTCTCAGCACATGATCTTTCCCAGAAATCAACATGCTTTTCATCTCTCTTTCATTCCTGTTTCTGCCCAAATGCTGCCCGTGTCACACAGAACATACCTGATACCCCCAAATAGTGCCTCATCCATCATGAATATCCCTTATGTCGGCTTCATTGCTGTTCTTGGTATTTATTTACACATTATTCTTACATTTGATTATATGTTGCAACCCCTGTTCCCAACATTGGTTTGTTTTTCTTTATGTCTGTTTCTCTTATGATTCTTTGTTCTCACTATAACTTAACTCTTTAAATTTTATTTATTATTTTTACAATTGGTTAAGGTAGGAATTTATTCAACTGAAGCCACTTGGCTTGTGATTATCTGTCTCTGTTTTGCCAGTTCTTCTTTATGTCTGTTTATCATCTTTCTTATTGTAAAATATCTGCCTATTCTCTTACTTTTTCTGGATCCAGATACTTTTTTTATATCCCAAATGTAAACTATATTGCTCAGTAAATGTCTTCATGACTTGGTTTTCACTTTTATACAATCTGTTGTCTGCACCCACTGAAATAATTGAAACTGTAAAGTGGAAGCTCTTAAAATCTTTATAAAATAGATTTTATATTTTTTCATGCACAGTTGATTAAATAAAGAATAATTAGTTTTGAAGATCTTTTCTAATGACTCAGAATTATTTTTAATAATTCACATTTTAAAATATCTGCCTATATTCTATCAAAATTATCAAAATCCGGATATGAACATATGTTTATTTTTTCATTTTTAATACACACCACATAGTAAAAAAAATACAAAGATAGATATAGATTTGGATATATAAACTAAGGGAGAGGAACTACATAATTCCTCCAAATTTACCAAATATAATATTAGTAAGTGAGCATTATTTAATACTACCATCAGATTTTTCAGGTTTGCAACTATAAGATTAATATACATGAACTTTTTTCATCCTGTCTATATGCTTTACTTTCAGATATGGAAAGCAAAAGTATAAGTGAAGCTGCTCAGTCGTGTCCGATTTTTTGTGACCCCATGGACTGTAGCCCACCAGGCTCCTCTATTCATGGTATTCTCCAGGCAAGAGTACTGGAGTGGGTTGCCATTTCCTTCTCCAGGGGATCATCCTGACCCAGGGATCAAACCCTGGTCTCCCATTACAGGCAGACGCTTTACCCTCTCAACCACCGGGAAGCCCTCAGATATGGATCCCCAGTTAAATTAAAACCAGTACAAACTCTTTTTTGTCTCTACTGAATCAGTTACATTATTACTTGATTCATCACTATGTTTGCTTTCAGAAAATGTACATCTTAACAATAATCTGATTAAGTTCACTTGCCTACTTTAAGTTTAAAAATGAATAATATCAAGTTCACGCCTCTGATTGAGCTGGTATTGTTAAACTATAAATGAGAGACAGACTAGATTAAAAATTACAAAAATTATTAAAATGCACTGGTTAAAAACATTCTGTCTAATCCCAGTTTATGCAGCATCTCAATTTCTCTAGTACTTTCTATAGCAATACATACAACTCTGGGCTCACTATCATAAAACAAAAGGCACATACAAAAAAGTAAGCAAATAAATTTCATTCTCTTCCTGAACAGAGAAATGGGGGACTGGGAAATATTAAGAACTTTGGCAATATCACAAGCATCTTGATTGGGGCAAAATTGGTGCCAGAATCATCTCTCTGATGTTGACTTTTAGCCAAAGGCCTTCAGAGACTGTACTCTCCAGATCAAGAATGCAGACTCAAGAAGCAAGATAATCTAGGCTTAATCCTGGCTATCCTATCTACTAGGTGTTAATTTACTTAATTGCTTTATGTAGCTTCATCTAGAAGTAAGTATTAGGAAAATAGAGCATACTACAAATGGTTATCACACAGACTAAAGAACCTAAAGCACTTGTCAATAGTACCTCACATTTGATAAAGGGTTAATAAATATTAAGTGTTGCTATTAGTTCCCAGTCTCTATTGCTACATTGCTTTCTCATTTGAGTCTTTAAGAAGTGTACAGTTCTTTCCTTTTTTTTCCCTTGCAAAGAAGACCTATGTGTACCCTGAAATCTCTTTATATTCACTGTATTGGAGGCTTCATCCTCTCCCTGCAATAAGGAAAAATATAGATGATAGGCAGAGGAGATACAGGGCCTAGGTCCTAAGAGGTAGAGTACATCTGGGAGATACACCACAGTATCCACTACACTGACCTTGTTAGGTGACTTCTTATATACATAAACCTCTAAATTCTCCATTTCTTCCAGACTTTCATCAACATTATGCTGTATGCTTCTGTTTCCAAGACTCAGCTACCACTGCCTCTACCTTCCCTCCACAAGCTTACCAATATCCTCAAGATTTCCCAAAGAACATTCTGTCTTTTTCCTTGGTTTCACTGAAACCTGACCCAACTCTACGCTGTGGCTTTATCTCTAGTGACAACCACTTATCTTCCTTCACTCAAACAGAATGTGTTAGTTCAGATGGATTAACATGCTCCTCCATCCCCACTGCCAAAATTTTTCTTCTGGATGCCTTTTGAAACTCTTCCTCCTTTCCAAAAACTAATGATGTCTTGGTCACTGTCTCACATTTTTCTAAGATGCTGGCCCTGCTTTATGGTATAATTCTATCCTCGGAATCTTGGCACTATCTCTGGTGACTTCATATTCGCCTGAAAAGCTTGTGAAACACCCTAGTATCATCGTACTCAGAAAGTATGGTCCGCAGGCCAGCAACACTGGCACGACTTGAGAGCTTTGTAGAAATTCAGAAACTCAGAGCCCTGCAGAAATGATTGTGAAGAGCAAGAAGATATATGAAAAGAAAGGCAAATTTTAGTCAGTGGGAAAACTATAACAGTTTCTGTAATAGGAAACTAGAATGGAGATCTTGAGCTATAAGCTGGGGCTAACAAATCAGAGGAAAAGGAGGTTAAAGTGGATGATAATTCGGTAAAGACAAAGTGAAAGTGTGAAAGTGTTAGCCAACCAGTTGTGTGCAACTCTTTGTGACCCCATAGACTGTAGCCCACCAAGATCCTCTGTCCATGGAGTTCTCCAGGCAAGAATATTGGAGTGGGTTGCCATTTCCTCTCCGAGGGATCTTCCTGACCCAGGGATCAAACTAGGGTCATACGCATTGCAGGCAGATTCTTTACTGTCTGAACCACAAGGAAAGTCCTTAGGCTGAGATCAAAACATGGTCATACAATTCATGAGAATGTGGATATTCAGATGATGATTTTCAGGTAGTGGTGGTATTATCAAACCTGAGAAAAATAGAATAATATAGCAAGCAACAAAGATTTAGAAAATAATTTAGAAGACCATTATGGCAGAGAGAAACCAAAAAAGTCTGCATTCTCCAGATAAGTCGGAGAATCTAGTTCCCAGTGTTACTCTGTAGGCATTAGAATCACTCTGGCAAGATTCCCAAAATAGAAATTCCAGAGCCCCAGTTTCCATGATTGTTATTCATGATATCTGGAGTGATGCCAGAATGTTTATTTATATATGTGCTATTTATTTTTGGTAATTCCTCCCTGTTTCAACCCCTGCAGTAGGTCTAGTAAATATCAAGTGATGTTGACACTAGTGTATTCCATCAAAGTGTGTTAGTCACTCAGTCATAACCAATTCTTTGTGACCCCATGCCTGTAGCCTACCAGGTTCCTCTGTCCAAGGAACTTTCCAGGCAAGAATACTGGAGTGGATTTTCCATTCCCTTCCCCAGGGGATCTTTCCAATCCAGGGACTGGATCCTCGTCTCCTGCATTGCAGGCATATTCTTTACTATCTGAGCTGCAAGGCAAGCCCCAGTCTACCAAAGGGCACCTCTGTTCCTGTTTATAGAGAAGAGGGGTACTACAGTGGGAGACAGAAAAATAACATTTTCATTTATTCACCAAAACAAATAGCTTATCTCATAGAATCCTATGAGAAAACCAATCTTGTATACATTACTTTTCCAAAAACCCCAATGAGGCCTGATGAATTTTATTTAATAGCTAATTATTTTGATGTTTCTTCCTTACCCTCCATTCATGCCACAGAGCTCTGTGGACCCATTTATTGGAAAAGTCTTCACTTAAATGCACTAGAAAACACACACAGTGCTTTGGTAGAGGGAACAAATGAATTCAGAGTCCTTTTGATTTGTTGATACAGTGTACATTTATTTCAATCTAGCATGGTCCTAAAGAAATACAAGCTATTTTAGAGAGTTAGTCTGCCATCTAATATACAAAACATAGGTAGATCTTCTTTATTCAGTTTTAATCAGAATACCACCTGGAGTTCATAAAAGGATTGGCTGACAGATTTGGCTACAGAAGATTTCAGACATCTTTAGGATTAGGTCTCCATAATTAAAGTTAAAAGATAAACAGAAGTCTGGAAGAAGCATTTACTACACTGCATAAAAGAAACAAAGCCTCTCATTAAAAAGAATTTCTAGGAATCATAAGAAAAAGATCCAAAGAGAGATGGCAAAGGATCTCAACAGACAAGTAACAGGACACAATACAAATAACCAAGGAAGGTAAGACTTGTCCTGACTCATAAGTAATCACAGAAGGCAAATGAGGAACAATTAGACATTATTTTTGTTTAGGTTCTTGGTAAAACTTTTTTTAAAAAATCACAATAAACAGTGACTGAGAATGTGTGAAAATGATAGTCAACTTGTGGGAATATAAATTGTTTTGTGTCCTTTTTGAATATAATGTGGTAGTATCTCTAAATTTAAAATTTCCATATCCTTTGGCCTGACAATTCCAATACAGTCTAGCCTACAAAAATGCTAGTGTATATGATCAAAGATTTCTGAGATTGTCAGTTTCAGGTTTATTCATAATACTAAAAAAAAGTGGAAATAATTATGTATCAATAGAGCAATAATAAACCATGAAATGTTTTCTAGTAGTTCAAAGAATGAAATAGATGTATAGGTCCTAATTAAGAAAGATCTTCTTGCTATATTAAGTGAAAAATAAATAAATTCATACAATAATACATGTAGTATGATTGAATTTATTTTTAAATTTATATGGTTGCATGTATGCATATATGCATGGAAAAATATTTTACATAGTCTGGACGAATATAACATAACAGTGGCTACTTCAGGGGAAGGGAATAAGTGGGAATTCATGGAAAGTTTTCATAATTTAACCTGTATAAATATTTTTATAATCTAAACATATCCTTGTATGACTGAAAAGTAAAAAAAATATATATTTATTAATCTTCCTAATATAGGAGCAAAGCTATTAAGTTAAAGAATTCTTAAACAAAAAGCTCATCTTGACTATCACTATTCTAATACTAAAAAAAAGAACCCTGAACTGCCCTGCTGTGCTTATCTTTGATTGAATCTAGTATTATGTTTAAAAAGGTATATTAAAATGTAACTATTTACAAATGGCCAATAAGCACGTGAAAATATATTCAACATCACTGCTTAGTAGAGAAATGTAAATTAAAACTACAAGAAATATTAGCTCACACCCGTCAGAATGGCCATCACCAAAAAATCTGTGAACAATAAATGCTAGAAAGGATGTGGAGAGAAGGGAACCCTCTTGCACTGGTGGTGGGAATGTAAATTGATACAGCCACTATGAAGAACAATATGAGGATTCCTCAAAAAAAACAAGGAAAGGAACTACCATATGACCCCGAAATCCCACAGCATATACCCTGAGAAAACCATAATTGATGAAGACACGTGTACCCTAATGTTCATAGCAGCATTATTTACAATAGCTAGGACATGGAAGCAACCTTGATGTCCATAGGCAGATCAATGGATAAAGAAGATGTGGTACAAATATGCAGCGGAATATTACTCAGCCATTAAAAAAGAATGAGCCAGTTCTAGTGAGGTGGATGAACCTAAAACCTGTTATACAGAGTGAAGTCAGAAGAGAAAAACAAATATCAAATGTTAATGCATAAATATAGAATCTAGAAAAATAGTATTGTTGAACCTATTTGCAAGGATAGAATGGAGACTCAGATATGGAGAATGAACTTGTGGACACAGAAGGGGAAGGAGAGAACGGGTCAAATGGACAAAGACACTGGTGAGAAAGATAGCTGGTGAAAAGTTGCGATATATTGTAGGGAGCCCAGTCTGCTCTGTGATGATCTAGAGGGGTAGGTTGGGGGGAGTGGAGGGAGGCTCAAGAGAGAGGTGATATATGTCTAATTATGACTGGTTAACACTGCAGGGCAGAAACCAACACAGCATTGTAAAGCAATTTCCCCCCAATTAATAAATAATAAATTAAAATAAAAAGCACATGATATTGTTGTTGTTCATTTGCTAAGTAGTGTCTGTACCTTTGCCACCCCATGGACTCCAGTACGCCAGCCCTCCCTCACTCTCTCCCAAAGTTTGCCCAAGTCCACTTCCACTGAATCCCTGATGCTGTCCAATCATCTCATCCTCTGCCACCCTCTTCTCCTTTACCTTCAATCTTTCCCAGCAACTGGGTCTTTTCCAATGAATTGCAATCCGGTGGTCGAAGTACTGGAGCTTCAGCTTCAGCACCTGTCCTTCCAATGAGTATTCAGGGTTGGTCTCCTTTAGGATTGACTGGTTTGATCCTAATGTCCAAGGGACTCTCAAGAGTCTTATCCAGTACCACAATTCAAAAGCATTTTTTTCTTAAAAAATAATAAAATGTAACTAATCTACAATCAAATAAAGGGTTTAAGGTGTGTATATGTCAAAAAGGGAATTTTAGTAAAAACTAGTTTGCATGTTCAATTCCCCCATTTCCCAAAGCATTAGCTGATAAAAGCTGTTGTAAGTTTGAGTATATATGTAACTGATTCTCAGGCAAAATAAAATCATTATCCTATAAGAAAGTATTTCCCACTTCATGTGTGCCCCCCAGCTTCACTGCATCTCTAGATACATCATACTTCTCTAACTGAAGAGAGTGCACTTTCTATACTGGGTTGAGGCCTATCATTCTCATCTTTGCTGGGAGATCAACAGCCACATTAATGCTAATCAAGCATCTGTGGTCCTTTCCATGTTAGAAACCCCCTGCAATCCTCCCCTGAGCTGCTGGGGGTCGTCACTTTTACTACAGGAGATCGCTTGCATCAGTGAAGCTCATTTTAACCGTTTGCCCTGTTATCCCAGGAAAGGGAAGTTCTACCCAAATCCCAGGGAGGGCTGTAAACTTTATTTCCGAGGTTAATTAAACTCACACAAAGTTTGCTACCTTCCCCAAAGGGGGGCGTCTCCGCATAAAAATACCCTCCAATGGACCATCCAGCGTTGATAATACAAGTCAGAGGTAGAGACATTTGGAAACAGAGTGGAATTTTCTTTCTTTATGTGTGTGTGCGTTTCGGGGGGCGGGGGCGAGTTAGGAGGGGAAAGAGAGGGATGGGTACTGTGTCTCTGGGAAGGAATGGGTCCTGTAATGGATGGCATTCTTATAAAAAAAAAATATATATATATATATGTATCTGTGTGTGTGTATATATATATATATATATATATACACGCATTTTTCCTTTCTGAATAAAAGAAGTGAAGCCGATTTCTCTCCATTTGATCCTAATCCCCTCTCCTCCGCCTCAAGTGGCCCGGGAGCACCCTCTTTTTTTTTTTTTTTTTTTTAATAAAAGGCTGGCAGAGCAAGCCATTCACGCTCTCTCCTTTGATCACCTCGGAGCTGTCAGCCCGTGCCGCTGTTTTCCTCCCAGCTCTTGTTCCTGCCTAAAAGTGGAAGTAATACCCCCTGAAAGAAATACCCTAGGTGTCCTGCAAAGCATCAATCTATTTCTGCTTTTGCTTCTTTCTTCCTGAGGCCCACCCTCCCAGCTCGAACAAATCCCCCTCTTCCTCCCTCCTTCCCTTCTCAGCAGAATCCCGGTTCCTTTGGAGACACCCTCCCCTGCGCCGGGGGTGACCCCCGGGGACCCCGGTTGTCTGAGACGCTACCACCCGGCCAGACTGGGGAGGCTCCGCCCCGCCCCCGCCCCACCCGCGCGGAAGAGGCTCCCGCCGGCAGCTGCGTTCGCGTGCGCTGCCTTTTTTTTTTTTTTTTGCTTTCTGGAAGGCATGCATTGTTTTCCGATGGAGGCGGCCTTTCTCTGACCCCCGAAATTCCTCCCTTTTCCTTCCCCCGCCTGGGACTTGGGATGGCTCCGCGGACTCCCCCTGGCCGGCTTTTGGGTCTCCGGCTGCGTGTTGGGGAGGCAGCGCCCCAGCTTGCGCTCAGCTGCGAGCATTTGCTAAGCCGGCAGCTTCCAGACGGCGCAGTGAACACTTTCCTGCGCGTGTTCCCATCTCTTGTTTACAGCTGCGATTATAAGCAATCTGGGTCCCCTCTTATCATCCTGTCAGGCAGTGATATGTCGTTTGTAAATATTATTCAAAGGAAATAATTTGCGAAGGCAAAGAATTACAAGCACAGAGTATATGGACCGTGAGGTGTGTCCTAATGTGTTTACCAGAAGAAAGGGGGCTGGAACGTGGGGGAAATTATAGGGGGAGGGGGACTCCGAGGGATTCAGATTTTGCGACAGTGACATAACTAATTAAACAATGTTGCTTAAAAGCCTTTGCTCTGTTTCTGAAATTGCTCGAAAGTATGCATTATTTAAAAAAAAAAAATGATGATGTAGAAAGGGGAGGGAGGACTCAGAATGACTGAATACAACTCATTGTGCTGGCTCAAAAAACGTCAAACTGCAGTGGAAAGAAATACAGCATTGCAGACTGGTGTGCTGAGGCCCCAGTGAGGGAAGTTGGATCTGCTAAGTGGAAAATTCCTGCGGAGGACGTGTTTCCATTTCCAATGGGAAGAAAGAGGGTGTTGTTGGAAGCTGGCAATTCTTTGGAAAATACAGAAAACACAGGGAAGATGACAAAATGACCTCACTGAACTCTGAGAAATTAAGCAAACAAATTGTTTCAGCCAACATACTACATTCTTATAGTGCCTGTCCTTGAATAACAAGGCTGAGCTACACGTTCTCTTGAAAGCTGAATCTCAGCTCTCCCTGCCTGGTCCCCCAGGCCTCCTGAGAGGAAAGAGATGATATTTTAGGTACTGGTGAGGGTAGAGGAGCAGGACTGAGGAGCCTGTATGTGAGGACATGTGTGCTCAGGCACATGCTGACTTTGCAGGCTGAATACTAAAATGATGGTGGCATCTTGAGGATTTCAGTTTAGGTTCCATTTCTTTTTTTGAACAGAGAGAACCTCAACACCCAAGGGGAGTCCACTGGATTTTGCTAGTCAGGGCTGGTCTCTGTAAGAAGTTAGTGGGGTTTCTTCAAAGGATAACTTGGATTGGATCAGGAAGCGCTGGTAGTTAAGGGAGCAGAGGCAAGAGGGAACACATTTAAGAGGTGATGTGAAGGCATCTTCCTATACCTGTCACTAGAATTATATTTTGTGTCATCTAAACCTATCCTGGTAGAGGAAAACGGAGGCAAATCAGAAGTCATCATTTTGATTGTTTTGCAAAGCTTCTGTTAGAATGAAAGGGGGGAAAATACACGGAAAGTTCTATGTCTACACATACAAAGCAGTCCAAATGATCTTCATTTGCTATGCTAATCCTTTCTCTATCAGACCTACAACACACTGACAGCCTGAAAAAACTTGTTTTGCTTTAATGGCTGTGGGGTATGTTGTGGGAGGAGGGTGTTGGGTGGTACTTTTAATACAATCCCTGACCATAATAGTCTGAGAATTAACTGACTGTTGAATTACATTGAAAAATATTTATGCCAACTCTGCCATTTTTAAGCTAATTTACTTATTTATTTTAATTATTGCCCACAGCATGTGGAATCTTCTTGAGCAGAGATCGAACCCATTCCCCTGCATTGGCAGGCAGATTCTTGTCCACTGTACCAACCAAAGAAGTCCTTGTTATTTTAATTAGAAATCATCACAGATTATTAAATGTATATGGTCAAATTTCACGTGCTGACAAACCTAAGGAATAAATCCGTATTTCTTGTATAGTTCAAGTACTGTATCTCCTTGCATTTCAAGTTTACTTGGGTATGTAAATGGCAACTACCATTTAATTCAGGGGCAGTTATTAAACTACATCTGATTGCCAAAGTAATGCTGATAATTGATGGACAAAAATGATATGTTAGTTAATATAATTAAATGTAGATGTTCTTGTCCTTTCGAACAGTTCAGTTTGTCTTTTGAAACGTTAAAGCAGCTTTATTGAGATTATAATGCATAGACCATAAATTTCACTTTTTAACTATTTATTCAATGGTTCTTAATATATTTAGATTTGTATAACTGTTGTTTACAATTTTATTTCTAAAACATTCATCCCTCTAAAAAGAAATATTGCAATCATTTACAATCACTGTCCATTCCCATTTCTGACATAAATGAATGCAGCCTAGTTTCTGTCTTTGTACATGTACCATTTAGGAACATATTATATAAATGAGATTGTACAGTGTGTGTGTGTGTATGTGTGTGTGTGTGTGCTTGCTTTCACTGAGTATAATGTTTTTGAGGTCCATCATGTTGTTCCTTTTTAGTGACCTAGTATTTCATTGTACAAATATACCATACTTTATTTATCCATCAGTAATGGATATGAGTTGATTATACTTCTGGGCTACAGTGAATAGTGCTACTGTCCATCTTTATATACAAGTCTCTGTGTGTACATGTTTTCTTTTCTTTTTGGTGATACTTAAGTGTGATATTATTGGATCATCTAGTAAATCTATGCTTAATTTTGAAAGGAATAGCCAAGCAGTTTTTTTTTTTTTTAAGTGGCTGTATAATTTTACTTTCTTACCAATAATGTATGAGGGTTTCAATTGCTCCAGATCGTAACCAACACTTTTCATTGTATATCCTTTTTATTAGAGCCATTCTGATGGGTGAAAAATGGAATTTTATCATGGTTTTGATTAGTATTTCCTAATGACCAATGATGTGTGTCTTTACATCTGCTTTTAGACTTTTGTGCATCTTTTTGGAAGAAATGTGGTTTAAATCATTTGTCCATTTTTAATTAGGTTATTTTCTTTTTATTATTGACTTGTAACAGTTCTTCTTATATTCTGCAATGAACCTCTTAGAATTATGAGTTGAGAGTACTTTTCCCAGTCTGTAGGTTGTTTTGTCACTTTCTTAATGGTGTCTTTTGAAGCACAAACATTTTTATTCTGATTAAATTCAATTTTCCAATTGTTTTTCTCGTATCACTTGTGCTTTTGTTGTCATGTCTAAAGTCCTTACTATTTTATTATATTATTCCTGTCTTTTTAGGGAAGAAAGATCTGAGATCTTTCTATATTTTAGATTCAACTGAACATATAAAATGAACTTGATGTTGCAAGCTTTTAAGACTACCTGATTGCTTGAACTTGATAAGCCTTATAGGCATTTTTTTAGTCAATATTAAGTAAGGTCACAGCTGAATTTTTTAGTGTCCAAGACAAAGAGGTAAATATCTGAAATTTTTAAAATTTTAAAAAGTTTCAGCAATGCACCCACTTTTATTCTTCCATTTACTACACTGTATTTGAAAGTGGATTTCTTGGATTTAATAGAAACAGAGAAGTAAAATTATAAGGCACTCTTTAATACTTTTTTAAAGATAAAAATGGAAATTTGTACTTTATTAAACTGATTAATGTAGTTTATTTTAAATTTAGTGTTTTTCTTATTTTCAAGTCACATTTGCATTATTAGAATGAAAAAGTCCCTTTTTACATTTTAAAATTCACTCTTGGGACTTCTCTGACAGTCCTCCCCTTCCAATGCAGGGATTGGTGTTCAATTCCTGATCATGGAGCTAAGATTCCACATGCCTTGAGGCCAAAAAAACTTCCCCCACACTTAAAACAGAAGCAATATTGTAACAAGTTCAATTGAACCTTTAGAAACAAGTAGATGATATAAAATAAAATTCACTCTTCAGTGTTGTTCCAGACAAATTGCAGAAGCAAATGGACTTAACATTATTTACTCAACATGCATTTTTTTAATAACTTTCTATGTGCCTATCACTCTATCAAAATAGATAACTCAGCTGAAATGGTCCTGATGATTTATCCTTTAAAACATTTTAAAAATCAAATATAAGGGACTTGGATTTGAGGGCAAAGTCACTGATCCACCTTTACAATCTGAAGATTTCTGATAATAGGTCCTCTCTGAGTTTCAGAATGCCTGAGTCACTTACAGTTTTTGAAGTTCCAAATGTATTTTAAAAGTGACAGAGTTGTGAAATTGTAGTATATATATAAAACATACATTAACACTTTTTAACATATATAATGCAATATGCATATTCAGTCATAGGATAAATTTCAACATTATAAAAATTATCACCTTATGGTGTGCTGCATTTATGGGCTGTCACAAGGAGTTCATCAAGCCTGTATATTGTCACCCTGCGTATTTAACTTATATGCAGAGTACATCATGTGAAATACCAGGCTGGATGAAGCACAAGCTGGAATCAAGACTGCTGGGTGAAATACCAATAACCTCAGATACGCAGATGACATCACCCTTATGGCAGAAAGTGGAGAAGAATTAAAGAGCCTCTTGAGAAAACTAAGACCATGGCATTGGGTCACATCACTTCATGGGAAATAGATGCGGAAACGATGGAAATAGTGACAGATTTATTTGGGCAGGGGGCAAAATCACTGCAGATGGTGACTGCAGCCGTGAAATTAAAAGACGCTTGCTCCTTGGAAGAAAAATTATGACCAACCTAGACAGCATATTAAAAAGCAGAGACTTTTCTTTACCAACAAAGGTGCATCTAGTCTAAGTCATGGTTTTTCCAGTAGTCATGTATAGATGTGAGAGTTGGACTATAAAGAAAGTTGAGTGCTGAAGAACTGATGCTTTTGAACTGTGGTATCGGAGAAGACTCTTGAGAGTCCCTTGGACTGCAAGGAGATCCAACCAGTCAATCCTAAAGGAAATCAGTCCTGAATATTCATTGGAAGGACTGATGCTGAAGCTGAAACTCCTATACTTTGGCCACCTGATGCGAAGAACTAACTCATTGAAAAAGACCCTGATGCTGGGAAAGATTGAAGGTGGGAGGAGAAGGGAATGACAGAGGATGAGATGGTTAGGTGGTATCACCGACTTGATGGACATGAGTTTGAGCAAGCTCGGGAGTTGGTGATGGACAGGGAAGCCTGTTCTGCTGCAGTCCATGGGGTCGCAAAGAGTCAGACATGACTGAGGGACTGAACTGAGCTGAACATTTAGTGTATTTTACTTAGCTTTAGAGACAAAAGCTTTAAGGTGATGATGAACATCTTTCAAGCTGGGAGAAACTCTAAGAATGTGTAAAATTTTATTTGAAGACAATGCCAAAAGTCTAAATTTGGACTCATTTATCATTCCCTTGCCCCATATGAAAATGCACTTTGTCAGAAGATTGTTCTCATCTTTTCCATTAAATACTGCCACTTGTGTGGTTGCCCATATTCTGATATGACTCTAAGGGGAGGCTGATCTTTTCTCCACCTGGAATGAAAGTTAAAACATTGATAGTAGATGATATTGTACACCAGAATCCATGTCAATTGTAGTAGGCAATAGAGAAGATATTGCTGAAATGTTATACTATGTTAATGCAGTTTTATTTCTCCTTTAAATCACTGAACATCTATATTCTTCGCTTCCCAGAGAGACCTTGTGGATTATTACCTGAGAGTCAGAAAGGGTTGTTAAGAGACTTAACAGGAAACTGGGTTCACAGGGAAGGTCTGGAAGAAAGATGATGTCAGACTTAGCTAACTAGACCGTGGAGTTTACTTAAGGGAGTTCCAGATAGGAAGAATAGCAAGGAGAAGCTCGTCCTTTCCAGCCCCTAGGGACTGGAAGAAAGAAGCATAAGGTTCTACTCCTACGCTCAGTTCAGTTCAGTTCAGTTCAGTCACTCAGCCGGGTCCGACTCCTTGCGACCCCATGAATCGCAGCACTCCAGGCCTCCCTGTCCATCACCAACTCCCAGAGTTCAATCAGATTCACATCCATCGCGTCGGTGATGCCATCCAGCCATCTCATCCGCTGTCGTCTCCTTCTCCTCCTGCCCCCAATCCCTCCCAGCATCAGAGTCTTTTCCAATGAGTCACCTCTTTGCATGAGGTGGCTAAAGTACTGGAGTTTCAGCTTTAGCATCATTCCTTCCAAAGAAATCCCAGGGTTGATCTCCTTCAGAATGGACTGGTTGGATCTCCTTGCAGTCCAAGGGACTCTCAAGAGTCTTCTCCAACACCACAGTTCAAAAGCACCAATTCTTCGGCACTCAGCTTTCTTCACAGTCCAACTCTCACATCCATACATGACCCCAGGAAAAACAATAGCCTTGGCTAGACAGACCTTTGTTGGAAAAGTAATGTCTCTGCTTTTCAATATGCTATCTAGGTTGGTCATAACTTTTCTTCCAAGGAGTAAGCGTCTTAATTTCATGGCTGCAATCACCATCTGCAGTGATTTTGGAGCCCCCAAAATAAAGTCTGACACTGTTTCCACTGTTTCCCCATCTACTTCCCATGAAATGAGGGGACCAGATGCCATGATCTTCGTTTTCTGAATGTTGAGCTTTAGGCCAACTTTTTCACTCTCCTCTTTCACTTTCATCAAGAGGCTTTTTAGTTCCTCTTCACTTTCTGCCATAAAGGTGGTGTAATCTGCATATCTGAGGGTATTGATATTTCCCCCGGTAATCTTGATTCCAGCTTGTGTTTCTTCCAGTAAGCATTTCTCATGATGTACTCTGCATAGAAGTTAAATAAGCAGGGTGACAATATACAGCCTTGACGTACTCCTTTTGCTATTGGGAACCAGTCTGTTGTTCCATGTCCAGTTCTAACTACTGCTTCCTGACCTGCATACAGGTCTCTCAAGAGGCATGTCAGGTGGTCTGGTATTCCCATCTCTTTCAGAATTTTCCACAGTTTATTGTGATTCACACAGTCAAAGGCTTTGGCATAGTCAATAAGCAGAAATAGATGTTTTTCTGGAACTCTCTTGCTTTTTCCACGACCCAGCAGATTTTGGGAATTTGATCTCTGGTTCCTCTGCCTTTTCTAAATCCATCTGGAAGTTCACGGTTCACATATTGCTGAAGCCTGGCTTGGAGAATTTTGAGCATTCCTTTACTAGCGTGTGAGATGAGTGCAATTGTGCGGTAGTCTGAGCATTCTTTGGCATTGCCTTTCTTTGGGATGGAAATGAAAACTGACCTTTTCCAGTCCTGTGGCCACTGCTGAGTTTTCCAAATTTGCTGGCATATTGAGTGGAGCACTTTCACAGCATCATCTTTCAGGATTTGAAACAGCTCAACTGGAATTCCATCACCTCCACTAGCTTTGTTCATAGTGATGCTTTCTAAGACCCACTTGACTTCACACACTCCAACCCTCAACAACCTGCTAATTGCTTGATACGGACAAATCCAAAGAAGACAGTGACTTTAGTAAGAACTCAGACAAGTTGGAGGCATGTTTATGGGAGGATTCTGAAATCGTTATAGTCTTTCTTCTTTCCATGCTTTGATCTCTGGGAGACTGAGCTATTTGGAAGTTTGAGAGCTGCCCCATACCTATTTGGGGGCCTGGTGAATAAAGGTTGACCCCATTAGGCAGCAGGGTTGAAAAAAGGAGGCCTTGATGTTTAGCAAGATCTAGTTGCCCTCAATTCCTGTATAGAATAAACAGGGTCCCCTCTGTAGCTCAAAACTTCTCCAGGTGGCCTCCTAGAAGCTTGTACAATAGTATGGAGTAAATAAACAGCTGCTGTATTTTACATTTCTGGGCTTGGATGGATGAAGCCATTTGTACTTCCAAGAACAAAAAAATACTTTGCAGATTCGGGGTGAGGGGAAGGTGGAATAAAGCAAGAAAAAAAAAGACCACCATAACTCCTCAGATTTAAGTCTTCATAAAGAGTCAGACACAATTTAGGGAATAAACCACCAACACATTTGAGACTACCAAGCATAGTATTGGATCTGTGTCCAAAAGGGCTCTGCTCTAATCTATTTTTGTTTTATTTCGTTGGTTTTGTTTGTTTTACTTTGTTTTGTATTTTGAGGAAGGTACTTGTTCATCCATCAGAAACATCTCTTTTGTTTTTGGCTGTGCTGGGCTGCATGCTGGATTTTATTTCAGTTCCCTGACCAGTCATGAATCTTGTGCCCCCTGTAGGGGAAGCACAGTCCTAACCACTGAATGAGCAAGGAATTTCCTGTTCTCGTCTATTAGATATTATAAAGTTTTACATTTTGCTAGAAGACTGAGGGCTTCCCAGGTGGCACTAGTGGTAAAGAACCCACCTGCCAATGCAGGAGACATAATAAACATGGGTTCGATTTCTGGGTCAGGAAGATCCCTTGGAGGAGGGCATATAAACCTACTGCAGCATTCTTGCCTGGAGAATCCCATGGACAGAGAGGAGCCTCACAGGCTACAGTCCATAGGGTCCCACAGAGTCAGACACAACTGAAGTGACTTAGTGCGTGTGCGCGCACACACACACACACGCACACACACAAACACACAAGACTGAACTGCATTTGCTGCTGCTGCTGCTAAGTTGCCTCAGTCGTGTCTGACTCTGTGCGACCCCATAGATGGCAGCCCACCAGGCTCCTCCATCCCTGGTATTCTCTAGGCAAGAACACTGGAGTGGGTTGCCATTTCCTTCTCCAATGCATGAAAGTGAAAAGTGAAAGTGAAGTCACTCAGTCGTGTCCGACTCTCAGCCATCCCACTGACTGCAGCCTTCCAGGCTTCTCCATCCATGGGATTTTCCAGACAAGAGTACTGGAGTGGGGTGCCATATGACATTAAAAGCAGGAAACAATTGTACAAATTCATATTAAAATTCTTAAGTCTCAAGGGTCTGAAGTGTGGTTATTTGGACAAAACATCTAAAATTTCAGCAGAGTTACAAATGCTGCACTGTTTTGTAAATAGATTGGGCATTTTACATGACACACAAAACATAGGTCAAAGTATGACTTGGACCCTGGCATATATAACAACATCTCCTCTGATGGATGGACTAGTATTTTCCTCAACGTGTGATACCAGGAACTGCTTTTCTATGTGAAATCAACTGTAAAATATTTTTATTACATACACTCTGCTCTATGACATAATCAATTCTTCTCACAACCTTTACAGATGTATTCATTGAGCTAGGGTAAATCAATCATAGCCTTTGTGCTGGAATGTTAATTATAGTTTTTCTTCATGGCTCCAGGAGCTATCTTAAGTTATCTATGAAAAATCCTATCCTAACCAAAGTGGGATTTGATGTCACTGCGTTGATGAGATTTATACAAGTAAAACAAAATCCTTTATTGCCAATATCAGATACCGATGACTCAATAAGAACCTTTGGGGTAGAGGATGGGGGAATTCTTCTCTGGTTTCTGTAAAACAACTCCCAAAAGCTTAAGACCAAACACTTACTCCTCAGAGTCGATGTCGACTTCAATCTCTCCAGCAGTACTTTGGAAAAATTATAGCTATCATTAAAAACAAACAAACAAAAGCACAAAGCTTGGCATTTGGGAGGTTGAGAAGAAATAAACCCAATTATTCTTTATATAAGTTTTAAGCCATCTGTGTAACAAGAAGTCACTTGCGTGTTTCTCCCTGCCCTTCAGGGGAGCAAGAAGCCACCAGATTCCTCAGTGCAACCTCACACCCCAGGGCATTGCTACTCCAGTTCTGAGGCGGAGACTCCCTAGACATACGACTGCGGTGAATTAAATGTTCCAATGCTTTCTTTTCAGCAGAAACCTGTTTTAATGAAAATATTTCACTTTCCAACATTTGACTTTTTGTGCTGTAACTAACAGAGGTGATAGTAAATCTCCCCAGATTAAATCTGATTATGAAGGGGTAGACAGAAGAAGAATCAAAGCTACTCTATCATGAATTTAGATTCTTAAAAGCTGTACTATATTAAGTATAATTGTTATTACCATGTTTTAAAGGGTAAGGAAATTTCTATTTCACCAACAAGAGAATTTGTCAAAGTGAAAAACACTTGTAGTGTTATTAATTTGTTGTGTGTTAGTCACTTGGTTGTGTCTGACTCTTTGTGACCCCATGGACTGTAGCCTGCCAGGCTCCTCTATCCATGGGATTCTTCAGGCAAGAATACTGGAGTGGATTGCCATTTCCTTCTCCAGGGGATCTTCCCGACCCAGGGTTTGAACCCAGATCTCCTGCATTGCAGGCAGATTCTTTAACATCTGAGCTATAGGGAAGTCCCTATAATTTTAATGTGTCAAAATTATTTAAAATACATGCATATTATAGATGTACATATTTGTATTTTAGATAATTTAAATACAATGTATAAATATATATTGATATTTTATATGCAATATTATAAATATATTGTATATAAGTATTGTTGCTGTTTAGTCATTAAGTCATGTCTGACTTTTTTGTCACCCCCATGGACTGTAGCTCGCCAGGTTCCTCTGTCCATGGGGTTCTCCCAGCAAGAATACTAGAGTGGGTTGCCATTTCCTACTCCAGGGGATATTTCTGACCCAGGGATTAAACCCACATTTCCTGTATTGGCAGGTGGATTCTTTATCACCGAGTCACGTGGGAAGCCCTGTATATCTGTACAGACAGATAGTTAGACATAAGAACTTGGTATATTTCTTGATTTAGTGCTTAAAATTTTGATTAAATATGATTTGGTTAAAAGAGAATGACACTATTTATGTCTGTGTTTGAAACTAAAAATTTTAGAAACTAAACTTAAAGCCAATACTGGCATCTTTGTGTTACTGTGTTTTGCTTTTTGTGCTTCACAGGTACTGTATTTTTTATAAATTGAAGGTCTGTGGCAACTCTGCATAAAGCAGATCTACTGATCCCATTTTTCAACACTCTTTGCCCACTTTGTGTCTCTGTGTCATGTTCTGGTAACTCTCCCAGTATTTCAAACTTATTCATTGCTTTTATATTTGTTATGGTGGTCTGTGACCAGTACTCTTTGATGTTACTACTACAGCTTGCTGAAGGCTCAGATGATGGCTAGCATATTTTAACAATAAAGCATTTTTAAAATAAAGAATGTACATTTCTAGACATAATAGTATTGCAGGCTTAATAGACTACAGTATAATATAAACATGACTTTTACACGTACTGGGAAACCAAGAACTTGATGTGACTCACTTTATTGCAACATTTTACTGTGGTAGTCTGGAATTGAACTTGTGATATCTCCAAGGTTTGCCTGTACTTTTAAATTTTTTTAATAGCACTTTTAGTCTCAAGAAAAGTTCAGCCTTGGGATACAGGATTTCCTTGCTATCTGAAAGTAGAGTGTTCCCATGAAACATTTCATAAACCAGAATGGGTTAAATCAAGCAGTTACAGATCCTGTATGCTATTTTTTCTTTTTCCATTTTTTTTTTTTGTAAAGATGAAACCACTCTTTAGATTTCTTTAAGTTAGCAAAAACAGGTACTAATATAGTACCTGTCTTTCATAAAAATGCAGTGGCATAAAGCAAATTTTCAAACAGCAGAGTATACCTGTTGTAATAAAAATTCACAGGCTAAGGCATCTTTAAGTAATGTAGAACCAAGGAAAGGAAAGTTTCTAAAATACAAGAGCCTAGGGAGAAAAATAATATCTTCTTCACTAAAAGATTCATTTTCAATCTAACCATAAGTAATAAGCTTTGGAATTTTGTGAAAAATTCTTTTTAAATTTCAAAAAGTGATTAAAATATAAAACTATAAAAATTATTGCTAACTTTAAGTACATAAGTTTCTCTTTAATGGTTTAGTTAAGCCAAAGTTATTTGATATTAAAAAAATGATATGACATTAAAGATAACCAATTATTTCTTAATTCACTGTAGTTAAAGGAAATATTGGTGAAATGAAACTATTTTAGATAATTTTGAAAGTGAGCCTTCAAAGATTTTCCATAAAATCAAACTTGAGCAACACTGTCACCCTTCTCTTTTTTGTTACCAACAATTGAAAGTTTTCCAGAAACTTAGATCTTGGTGCCGTGAGAATGCTTGCAATTGCAAATTAAGTCAACTGAAATCAAATTCACGCATTAGATGAGACAGTATGAATGTCTGCAGAGCAGCATGATTTGAGTGCAAACCTTGGTAGAATGCAGTTGTAATCACCACTTGAGATGCTCTTACCTCTGCACCCATAGCCATGTTTGATCTCAGCTGTAGCTGGCCCAGACATTGACCGTTGATTGAGACACTTTTGCTCACAGCCTTGACTGCATTATCATTTTGGTTTTCTGTCCAGGAGCTTCTTAGCAGCTGCAAAAGCCCATTGGCCCACTGCAGGCCTGCAGTTGGAAATGCAGAGGAGTAAATAACCTCAGGACAGCCCACCCTCAGCCAAGGGAGCCTGACAGGTGGCAGAAAGGAGTCTCTTGCTTCCCATTATTCTGCATTCAATTCTTGCAAACTTCTCTAGAGAATGAAATAATTTTCCCCACAGCAGTAATATCTAGAACACAGTCTTCTATTGGCTTCCCTCTTTCATTTTCTCAGCTTCCTCACTTCTTCCTCCTGGGATCAGCTCTCAGATAAACTACCTTCACCCAAGTCCTCATCTCAGGGTTTGCTATCTGGGGAACCCATATTAAGAGACATAGCTCTTTAATGCCCCTCATTTCAGTGATTCCATAAAAATAAGGAAAAGACAGATGCAATGGTTGTTGGCTTTTGTCTGGTGGCCAATTTGCCTCATTTCAATCTGCATGAAATTTGTTCTAGGAAAAGGCAAAAGGTATTTCAAAAAACCTCCAAAGCTTCTTGTTCATTTCCTTAACATTGATTATTTCAGCGTATTCACATTATTTGCATTCAATATACAAGTTTTGCATCTTGCTTCATTGCTTGTTTACATGTCACTCAGTCATGTCTGACTTTGTGGGACCCATGGACTGTACACTTCCAAGCTCCTCTTTCCATGGAATTCTCCGGACAAGAACATTGGAGTAGGTAGCCATGCCCTCCTCCAGGTGAACTTCCCAACCCAGTGATTGAACCCAGGTCTCCAGCACTGCAGGCAGATTCTTTAGTGTCTGAGCCAAGAGAGAAGCTCCATTAAAGAGCAGAGGAAATACAATTAGTATCAAGTAGTGTCAATTATCATAATGTACTGCATACAAATTTATGTGCTGAGTTCACTGAGTTAGATAATAGGAAAATTGACACTTAAGTAATATCTTCAGTGGGTAGTTTGTATATTTGTTTGAGTGTTTAGTGATATTTACCAGAGATTCTAGAGAATAAGAGAAAGTTATTTTCCAATTAAAAATAATGGAATATAAGCTGTAGTGCTCTGAATTTTTTCTGTCCAACACATTTTAAGAATAAATCAGATATGAATAAAAAGGATTCCTATAGTGCTCACTACCTCTTATTATTAGACACTATCAATGTTTGCCCCAAACATACTAGTGACAGTTTTTCAGCCACAATGATTTAGATAAACATACAACCAACAACTAGTTAAATTCAACACTTTTGTGTTTCTTCAGCAATTTTTATCAGACCTGGAATAAAGGAAAATGTTACAAGTGTTAAACTAATCTTATTAGACAGAAATTAAATGGAAGACAAAGCAATTGTGCAGTTATATAACGTATCCTGTATAGAATATATGAAAGAAAGTGAAAATGTTAGTCACTCAGTCATGTGCGACTCTTTGTGACCCCATGGGCTGTAGCCCACCAGGCTCCTATGTCCATGGAATTTTCTAGACAGAATACTGGAGTGGGTTGCCACTCCTTTCTCCAGGGGATCTTCCCAACCCAGGGATTGAACCTGAGTCTCCTACATTGCAGGCAGATTCTTTTATCGTCTGACCACCAGGGAAGTCCTCTGTACACAGAACATATACATTCATGTAATATATAATATAGAATAAAACATGTATATAGAATAAAACATAATATAGAATAAAACATGCAAAAATGTATACGTACATAGAACATATACATCTACATTATACATAATATAGAATAAATGATGCTAAAATGGAATAAGATAAAGTACATAATTGTAGTTGTAAAATAGAATTATATATTATCATGTTTCTAAGAATAGAGAGGGTTAAACATTTTTAATTTGCCTTTCTATTTTTGCAAATATTTAAGAATGATAGAAGTAAGTATGTCATATCACTTGGTTAACTGATTTTGATGTCCAAATAAAAATACAAGTACTCACCTCACTATGTACATTTGCATAATTTTAAGTATTTTGAATATGTATAAAAAGAACTATCATACACATATACATACGTATGCTAGCATGCATTGTGAGAGGGAGAGAGACAGTGAGATTTTTCTATCCTTATACACTTTGAATGAAAATGACTCAAGTTTCTTTTGACTTCATGTCATTTGAGAAAATATTTTAAAATAATGTCAAGTATTTTGTAGAATTTAATTATAAAAATATTTTAAGTTCAATCAAATTGCTACTTTGGAGCACTTAGATGTATACAATTTCCAAAAAAATTCAATGACCTTAGAAATTGTTTATAGCCACTTAAAGCAGAGGAAATCTCAGAACAGTAAGTCCCTACCATCTCCCGTGATCCTTAAAAAACCTTGTAAAACAGCATGATCTGATCTACAACATACATTCAGTCTTCTAATGGTCTTGGCAACTCAAATTCATTTATTATTCATTTTTGATGAAATATTTAAATAATCTGCTCCTGTGCATGTTGGAGAAAAATAATGTATAATTGAGCCTTTTTTTTTAATTAAAGAAACTTTAAAAAATAAAATCAACCTCCGTTTGATTTTGAATTGTCCTTAACTTCTTCAGGAGGAAGACACAGAACTGAATTTAGCTAGAGCATGGTTGGCTTGTGAGCCAGGGCTTCTGGCAGCCACGAGATCCCTGCTCTGCTGGAAACCCTACCACAGAGCAGCTACGGCAAGAATTAAGAGGACATCAAAACCTCAAACAAGCTACACGCTGGTGGGTTTGGGGAGAAACAAGACACTTAAAACTTTTTGGTATGGTTTCCTTGGAAACATCCATAACAGCAACTCTGTAATACCATGGGTTTCTGTTTTCTTAACCCTTCAGGGCATCAACTGAATGAAAACTTCCTTCAGGAAATATTTCAACTGAGTAGGTAGACTGGAATAAATTACTCTCAATAATGTGTGTCCTTCTGACCCCTTCCCATAGCCCAAGGTGTGGGGGCCAGCGTAGGAGAGCAGTGAAGCAAGAAGAGAAAGGAATGTATGCATTCCAACTTGACTTTCCGGAGCATTTACTTCAGAAAAAAATTGCATGCATCGGGACTGTTTAGAGGTGGCTTGTGTGGAAAAGTAATAAATACAACAAACAAATAAACTAAATTGCCTGTGGAAATGCCCATCAAATATATTTAGTAATGGGGAAAATCCTAAACCAAAGAGTTGTATACAATCACATTATCTAAAGTGACAGAAAACAGCTAACAGGCCTTGATTCAGGTGAATTCACAATGTAAGATGGGTTTATGAAAATTTCATTGGGCCAATTTTACCTAACTTATAACCCAAAGGAGATAATTCAGAGCAATCATCTCATTCAATTAGCTGAGAAAATTATGCACTTAGCAAAGGGTGGGATGGGAAAAAATATATAGGCATATTGTAGTCATTAAAACTTTGAAGTGTTCTATGAGGAACAAGATTACCAAAAGGTTTAATTATTTGGCATGTACTAAAAAAATGATTATATTATGATAACTAATAATGAGAGTAACAAAAATAAGCATAATAACAATAAGAAAACAAGGAAGATATAGAAGAAATATGTCTCCTACCAACATAAGATATTCAAAATTACCAATGATATATCATTAATGAGACTTTTTCTTAATGAGATCCTTCATTGAAATGTAATCGGATCTAGAAACATGTTTTAGATTTTTTTAAAATTATTACCATTAGGGAATACTGTGGAGCTGAAGTAAATTAAGAAGCATACTACTCGAAAATATAATCATTCATTCTCTCATCTAAGACTAATATCTTTATTCATCATTATATAATCTATATAATTAAATATAGATTTGATCTTAAAATCCTTATCTAAATTTAATAGCTGATATTTTATAATCAGCAGAATCAAAGAATTGTATCAAATGGAATTTTTATTTAAAGAATTTTAGAAGTAACTGAGTTCAAATTATTTGAGTTTAAAATATATGATTTATACGTAATTATTTGGAAGGAGTTACAAAATCATAAAACCTGTGGTTCCCATGAGGTTAGACTGCTAATGGTATTATTAATAATAATAACTGACAATTCTTAATATCAGTAAATTTTTCTATATCTTTATTCAAAAAGAAACACATTTTTAATGAAATACTTTTTAGATTATTTCAAATATTTATAGACTATATGACCCATAATATCAGAATATACAAATATTGTACTATTTTAACTATGAACACATAAAAATTGAAATATATAGACACTCTCTATATACAGCAAAGAATGCTCAAACTACAGCACAGTTGCATTCATCTCAAATGATAGTAAAGTAATGCTCAAATTTCTCCAAGTCAAGCTTCAACAATATGTGAACCGTGAACTTCCAGATGTTCAAACTGGTTTGAGAAAAGGCAGAGGAACCAGAGACAGAGTTGCCAACATTCGCTGGATCATTGAAAAACCAAGAGATTTCCAGAAAAACATCTATGTCTGCTTTATTGACTATGCTAAAGCCTTTGACTGTGTGGATCAGTGCAAACTGGAAAATTCTGCAAGAGATGGCAGTACCAGACCACCTGACCTGCCTCCTGAGAAACCTGTAAGCAAGTCATGAAGCAACAGTTAGAACTGGACATGGAACAACAGACTGTTTCCAAATAGGAAAAGGAGAAAGGAGTACATCGAGGCTATATACTGTCACCCAGCTTATTTAACTTCTATGCCGAGTGCATCAAGAGAAATACTGGGCTGGAAGAAGCAAAGGCTGGAATCAAGATTTCTGGGAGAAATATCAATAACCTCAGATATGCAGATGACACCACCCTTATGGCAGAAAGTGAAGAACTAAAGAGCCTCTTGATGAAAGTGAAAGAGAGTGAAAAAGTTGGCTTAAAGCTCAATATTCAGAAAACTAAGATCATGGCATCTGGTCCCATCACTGCATGGCAAATAGATGGGGAAAGAATGGAAACAATGAGAGATTTTATTTTTGGGGGGCTCCAAAATCACTGCAGATGGTGACTACAGCCATGAAATAAAAAGAAGCTTACTCCTTGGAGAAAAAGTTGTGACCAACCTAGACAGCATATTAAAAAGCAGAGACGTTACTTTGCCAACAAAGTCCATCTAGTCAAAGCTATGGTTTTTCCAGTAGTCATGTATCGATGTGAGAGTTGAACTGTGAAGAAAGCTGAGCGCTGAAGAATTGATGCTTTTGAACTGTGGTGTTGGAGAAGACTCTTGAGGGTCCCTTGGACTGCAAGGAGATCCAACCAGTCAATCCTAAAGGAAATCAGTTCTGAATATTCATTGGAAGGACTGATGCTGAAGCTGAAACTCCTATAATTTGGCCACCTGATATGAAGAACTGATTCACTGGAAAAAACCCTGATGCTGGGAAAGATTGAAGGCAGGAGGAGAAGGGGGCAACAGAGAATGAGATGGTTGGATGGCATCACTGACTCAATGGACATGAGTTTGAGCAAGCCTGGGAGTTGGTGATGGGCAGGGAGGCCTGGTGTGCTGCAGTCCATGGGGTCACAACGTGTCAGACATGACTGAGTGACTGAAATGAACTGTATATACCATAATCCTCAACTTCCTGTTTTATACCTTTAGGCCTAATCAGGCCTGTTACCACAGGAAATGTGGCTTTTGTTCACTCATAAAGATAACAGACAATGGCTCCACCATCTTATCTGTTTGGAAAAATAGACCTCATTGCCTCATCCAGTGAGGCCCCGAATATTTTCATTAGTGTTGTGGTCAGGCTGCTGAATTAGTAAGGATGCCATCTTAAAGAAAGCCAAATAAGAAAAGAACCCATGTGGAAGGAGAAGTTATGTACATTTGGCCCCAAAACTATTAGCTAATGCAGTTCATGTAATTTATTGCTTATTTGATCCATGTACCCAGTTTATTAACTCATTTGCAAGTAAGATAGGTAAATCATCCAGTTTCTGAGTGGTTCTTATAATTTCTGATACAGGAATTTATAAAGTCTAAGAAGGTATCATGGTTTCTATTAACATCTGTTTCCTACCACTGAGACTTCAAGTTCTTTGTGGTATATCTGCATTTTCCCCTCCTGCCTGAAATGAGACTTAAGATACTGGGACAGAGAGAACAAGTAAGGGATGAAACATCTTATAGAATTCTTTGTCCCCTTATAGTACAGTACTATTTCATGACAGTTCACTCTTAGAAACCATTCAATGAATTCTCACTACATGAATGAGATTTTTCAGACGATTGTCCAGGTGTTAAACCCTATAGTCCAAAAAACAATTTGAAAGGGAAAGAACATGTGAGAAGGAATAGTGAGTCACATTGATAAAATAAGCCTCTTTATTAAAATCAAGTTTGATCAGGAAAGTAATAGCCTACTCTTCTAGAAATCATGGAGATATCTATGTTACCATGTTATCATTGGCTACAGAAAATCTAGATTAGAGAAAACACAATTTTTTTCTTCTGGATCTGCCAAGGAGATGTATTCCCTAGGAAGCATCTGAAAATGTATCAAGATCTGCAAATAATGCCAGTGTGGTGTTTTATCCAAATGATGAACTATATGCCTGAGTCTAGCTAGAGAAGAAATGGGGAAATTTAGCAAGACAAATAAGACTGATAATCCCAAAACTTAACTTTAAGCAGCTCTGACCCATCAACGAGTAAGAAGCCGTACATAAATTATAGCTCTCTTGGGAAGCCATTCAGCATCTAGTATGCTTGTTGGTTATGGTTACCCTTTTCAAAAATTTTTTTTTAAATGTTCTTCTTTATCATTACCTATACACTCATGGTCATTAAAGTTCCTAAAGATCTTATTCATTCTGTAGTCCAGACCTGCCTGATTTTTGACAGAATCTGAGCATCCTTAAAATTGAAGAAAGTAGGGAAAACCTCTAGACCACTCAGGTATGACCTAAATCAAATCCCTTATGATTATATAGTGGACATGAAAAATAGATTTAAGGGCCTAGATCTGATAGATAGAGTGCCTGATGAACAATGGAATGAGGTTGTGACATTGTACAGGAGACAGGGATCAAGACGATCCCCATGGAAAAGAAATGCAAAAAAGCAAAATGGCTGTCTGGGGAAGCCTTAGAAATAGCTGTGAAAAGAAGAGAAATGAAAAGCAAAGGAGAAAAGGAAAGATATAAGCATCTGAATGCAGAGTTCCAAAGAAGAGCAAGAAGAGATAAGAAAGCCTTCTTCAGCGATCAATGCAAAGAAATAGAGGAAAAGAACAGAATGGGAAAGACTAGAGATCTCTTCAAGAAAATTAGAGATACCAAGGGAACATTTCATGCAAAGATGGGCTCCATAAAGGACAGAAATGGTCTGGACCTAACAGAAGCAGAGGATATTAAGAAGAGATGGCAAGAATACACAGAAGAACTGTACAAAAAGGATCTTCACAATCTGGATAATCACGATGGTGTGATCACTAATCTAGAGCCAGACATTTTGAAATGTGAAGTCAAGTGGGCCTTAGAAAGCATCACTATGAACAAAGCTAGTGAAGGTGATGGAATTCCAGTTGAGCTGTTTCAAATCCTGAAGGATGATACTGTGAAAGTGCTGCACTCAAAATGCCAGCAAATTTGGAAAACTCAGCAGTGGCCACAGGACTGGAAAAGGTCAGTTTTCATTCCAATTCTAAAGAAAGGCAATGTCAAAGAATGTTCATACTACTACACAATTACACTCATCTCACACACTAGTAAAGTAATGCTCAAAATTTTCCAAGCTAGGCTTTAGCAATACGTGAACCGTGAACTTCCAGATGTTCAAGCTGGTTTTGGAAAAGGCAGAGGAACCAGAGGTCAAATTGCCAACATCCACTGGATCATCAAAAAGCAAGAAAGTTCCAGAAAAACATCTACTTCTGCTTTATTGACTATGCCAAAGCCTTTGACTGTGTGGAAAATTCTGAAAGAGATGGGAATACCAGACCACCGAACCCGCCTCTTGAGAAATCTGTATGCAGGCCAGGAAGCAACAGTTAGAACCGGACATGGAACAACAGACTGGTCCCAAATAGGAAAAGGAGTACATCAAGGCTGTATATTGTCACCCTGCTTATTTAACTTCTATGCAGAGTACATCATGAGAAATGCTGGGCTGGAAGAAGCACAAGGTGGAATCAAGATTGCTGGGAGAAATATTAATCACCTCAGATATGCAGATGACACCACCCTTATGGCAGAAAGTGAAGAGGAACTAAAAAGCCTCTTAATGAAAGTGAAAGAGGAGAGTGAAAAAGTTGGCTTCAAGCTCAACATTCAGAAAACTAAGATCATGGCATCTGGTCCCATCACTTCATGGGAAATAGATGGAGAAACAGTGGAAACTGTCTGACTTTATTTTTTGGGGCTGCAAAATCACTGCAGATGCTGATTGCAGCCATGAAATTAAAAGACGCTTACTCCTTTGAAGAAAAGTTATGACCAACCTAGACAGCATATTCAAAAGCAGAGACATTACTTTGCCGACTAAGGTCCATCTAGTCAAGGCTATGGTTTTTCCTGTGGTCATGTATGGATGTGAGAGTTGGACTGTGAAGAAAGCTGAGTGCCGAAGAATTGATGGTTTTGAACTGTGGTGCTGGAGAAGACTCTTGAGTCCCTTGGACTGCAAGGAGATCCAACCAGTCCATTCTGAAGGAGATCAGTCCTGGGTGTTCTTTGGAAGGAATGATGCTAAAGCTGAAACTCCAGTGCTTTGGCCACCTCATGCGAAGAGTTGACATATTGGAAAAGACTTTGATGCTGGGAGGGATTGGGGGCAGGAGGAGAAGGGGACGACAGAGGGTGAGATGGCTGGATGGCATCACAGACTCGATGGACATGAGTCTGATTGAACTCCAGAAGTTGGTGATGGACAGGGAGGCCTGGCGTGCTGCGATTCATGGGGTCGCAAAGAGTCGGGCATGACTGAGCGACTGAACTGAACTGAACTAAACTGAGCATCCTACTTTTGGATCTATCAACTCTTTCCATCTCTGGCCAGGACAGGTACTTTCTTTACACCAACATAATCATCAGTAGATCTAAACCCTTGCACCTACCTACATAGTCTCTGGCCCTTAAACAGGAAAGCTCAACAGAAATCAGGGATTCTATCCCTTAAACAGGATTCTATCCTTTAAACAGAAAGGCTCAACAGAGATCAGGGCTCCCATGTTGTGCAACAGTACATAAGGAAATCTGAAACACACAGAGAAGAAATGGAATATGATGGTGAAAAATATGGTAGGAAGTGGGCTGATATCAGGAAGTAAGAGAGGAGTACATAGAAGTAAGAATAATCAATGATGAAGCCTATTATTATTTCCAAAAGAAATTAACACGTGGACCAACACTCTTAGATCCAGGACCATAAGAATAGAAGCAGAGCAGCGGTGGTAGAGTGAGTGGAAGAGAAACAGTATCAAAAGTACAACAGCAGAAGTTCAGTTCAGATCAGTAGCTCAGTCGTGTCTGACTCTTTGCGACCCCATGAACTGCAGCACGCCAGGCCTCCCTGCCCATCACCAACTCCCAGAGTCCACCCAAACCCATGTCCATCGTGTCGGTGATGCCATCCAACCATCTCACCCTCTGTCGTCCCCTTCTCCTCCTGCCTTCAATCTTTCACAGCATCAGGGTCTTTTCCAATGAATCAGCTCTTCTCATCAGGTGGCCAAAGTACTGGAGTTTCAGCTTCAACATCAGTCCTTCCAGTGAACACCCAGGACAGATCCCCTTAGGATGGACTGGTCAGATCTCCTTGCAGTCCAAGGGACTCTCAAGAGTCTTCTCCAACACCATAGTTCAAAAGCATCAATTCTTCAGAGCTCAGTTCAGTTCAGTTCAGTTCAGTCACTCAGTCATGTCTGACTCTGCGACCCCATGAACTGCAGCACACCAGGCCTCCCTGTCTATCCCCAACTCCCGGAGTTCACTCAAACTCATGTCCATTGAGTCAGTGATGCCATCCAGCCATCTCATCCTCTGTCGTCCCCTTCTCCTCCTGCTCCCAATCCCTCCCAGCATCAGAGTCTTTTCCAATGAGTCAACTCTTTGCATGAGGTGGCAGCTTTCTTTATAGTCCAACTCTCACATCCATACATGACCACTGGAAAAACCAGAGCCTTGACTAGACAGATCTTTGTTGGCAAAGTAATGTCTCAGAAGAGGGTTCTATATATTAAAAAAAAAAAAAAAAAGTCTTCCGAATGCAATTCCTACAAAAATGAATCAAAAACAAAGATGAGAGAAAAAGGGAACAGAAATGAGTGTGGAAGCTGCCATTATACAAAAGACTAGAACTCACTGAGCAGTCTGAGAAGTGTCAGGTTTCTCTTTGTATTAGTTATATAATTTTTCCAATAACAGGGCTTCTCTCCAGAGAGAAGGCCATCATTTATGTCTTAATTTGATAAATATGGCCAAAAGAATGACCACATATCTCCATCTCTACACAAGACAAATCTCCCTGTTCCCTGTCAACCAGAGCCATGTACAAACATTGTCCTAACGATGACCTTTTTCTGTTTAAAATCTTCCATTGTTCACTCCTGCTAAAACAAGTTCATACCCCTATTCCTGGAATTCAAAGTTCTCTAGTATCTGGCCTACAACTCCTTCCAATATTTATTTTCTCTCCTAATTCTACTTTCCACAGTTTCTACTCTAGCCAAGCAGAACTGTCAATCATGCCCTATGTATACATTTCTACAAGTTCCTCAGCCTTCACAACTCTTCTCGACTATTTCCTGTTCAGTTTTAGGTATCATTCACAGCATGTTTCTAATGCCCTTTTTTTACCATGAAGAAAAGTCCAAGTGTTTCCTCGCTCCCCCTAATTCCCACATAATCTCATATGTATCTCATACATTTTCTCTCTTCTGCCCTTACTAATTATATGTGTATGTGGGCGGATGGATGGATGGGTAAATTCATAGATCCTAACATTCCCCTCCTACTATTAAAATAAGAGGTAAAGAAGATGTGAAGTGCCTCTGAAGTTACAGAAATCTGTGTTTGAAGCCAGTTTCTATTAGTTTTCTAGTAGTGACTGAGTAAGGTTTAATTAATTTATGTCACTCTTTGAATTTATGTCACTTGTTATAGGAGGAGGAGGAGGCAGTAAAGAAAAAAGATAGTAATAACATATTTAGCATTGTTATTGGGAAAATAATAAATTAATATTATGTGTATGTTCTCAGTTGTGTCTGACTCTTCTGTGACACCATAGACTGTAGTCCACCAGGCTCCTCTGTCCATGGGATTTCCCAGGCAAGAATACTGGAACAGGTTGCCATTTCTTTCTCCAGGAAATCTTCCCCACTCAGGGATTGAAACTGCATCTCCTGCACTGGCAAGTGGATAATCTATGCCACCTGAGAAGCTCTTAAATTAATATCCATCATGAACAATATCAACATTACTAATTAGTATAAATGTGACTATTAGAAATAAACCATTTAGGTTAAGTTTTACACTCCCCTTCCCTTGATATAAGGTTACAAATAGCTGTGAAAAGAAGAGAAGCAAAGAGCAAAGGAGAAAAAGAAAGATATACCCATTTGAATGCAGAGTTCCAAAGAATAGCAAGGAGAGATAAGAAAGTCTTCCTCAGTGATCAATGCAAAGAAAGAGAGGAAAGCAATAGAATGAGAAAGACTAGAGATCTCTTCAAGAAAATTAGAGATATCAAGGGAACATTTCATGCAAAGATGGGCTCAATGAAGGACAGAAATGGTAGGGACCTAACAGAAGCAGAAGATATTAAGAAGAGGTGGCAAGAATACACAGAAGAATTGTACAAAAAAGATCTTCGTGACCCAGATAATCATGATGATATGATCACTCACCTAGAGCCAGACATCCCGGAATGCCAAGACAAGTGGGCCTTAGGAAGCATCACTACTAACAAGGCTAGTGGAGGTGATGGAATTCTAGTGGACCTATTTCAAATCCTAAAAGATGATGCTGTGAAAGTGCTGCACTCAATATGCCAGCAAATTTGGAAAACTCAGCAGTGGCCACAGGACTGGAAAAGGTCAGTTTTCATTCTAATCCCCAAAAAAGGCAATGCCAAAGAATGCTCAAACTACCACACAATTGCACTCATCTCACATATTAGTAAAGTAATGTTCAAAATTCTCCAAGCCAGGCTTCAGCAATACATGAACCGTGAACTTCCAGATGTTCAAGCTGATTTGAGAAAAGGCAGAGGAACCAGAGATCAAATTGCCAAAATCCACTGGATCATCGAAAAAGCAAGAAAGTTCCAGAAAAACATCTATTTCTGCTTATTGACTATGCCAAAGCCTTTGACTGTGTGGATCACAAGAAACTGTGGAAAATTCTGAAGGAGCTGGGAATACCAGACCACCTGACCTGCCTCTTGAGAAACCTGTATGCAAGCCAGGAAGCAACAGTTAGAACTGGACATGGAACAACAGATTGGTTCCAAACAGGAAAAGGAGTACGTCGAGGCTCTATATTGTCACCTTGCTTATTTAATTTATAGGTAGAGTACATCATGAGAAACACTGGGCTGGAAGAAGCACAAGCTGGAATCAAGATTGCCGGGAGAAATATCAGTAACTTCAGACATGCAGATGACACCATCCTTATGGCAGAAAGTGCAGAAGAACTAAAGAGCCTCTTGATGAAAGTGAAAGAGAAGAGTGAAAAAGTTTGCTTAAAGCTCAACATTCACAAAACTAAGATCATGGCATCTGGTCCCTTCACTTCATGCCAAACAATTAGTGGCTGATTTTTTTTGGCTCCAAAATCACTGCAGGTGGTGATTGCAGCTGTGAAATTAAAAGACACTTACTCCTTGGAAGGAAAGTTATGACCAACCTAGACAGCATATTAAAAAGACCTTTGTGAACAAAGATCTGTGTAGTCAAGGTTATGGATTTTCCTGTAGTCAGGTATGGATGTGAGAGTTGGACTATAAAGAAAGCTGAACACTGAAGAATTGATGCTTTTGAACTGTGGTATTGGAAAAGACTCTTGAGAGTCCACTGGACTGCAAAGAGATTTAACCAGTCCATCCTAAAGGGGATCAGTCCTGGATGTTCATTGGAAGGACTGATGTTGAAGCTGAGACTCCAATACTTTGGCCACCTGATGCGAAGAGTTGACTCATTTGAAAGACTCTGATGCTGTGAAAGACTGAAGGCAGGAGAAGAAGGGGACGACAGAGTATGAGATGGTTGGATGGCATCACAGACTCAATGGACATGAGTATGGATAAACTCCGGGAATTGGTGATGGACAGGGAGGCCTGGCATGCTGCGGTTCATGGGGTTGCAAAGAGTTGGACATGACTGAGCTACTGAACTGAACTGATATAAGGTACTAATCAATATACTCAGCTCACATTCACTGAATATGGATTTATTGATTTTGTTTCATTTATAAAAATCAATAGGACGAAAGTTTGATCAGAATTAAGGGCTGTTTGGACGACATCAGAGAAATGGAACTTGAAAATTATGCATCACTGCAATGCTTCAGACACGTTCAGATAATTTTAAGAGAAACATTATTGGCTGAAAGGGACATTTTAAAAAAACAAAATGCAATAAAGAAGGTGGCAGAGTAGAGAATAAAGATAGGTGACAAAAAGTGAATAATTCTGGAAAAAACTATCCACAATGAAATATCCTTAACAGAGAAATTGATCAGTTAGAGCAGGTGTTCATATTATTTGGTTCATGCATGGGCCTCCAGAGTCTATGCATCTCCCAAAATCATGTGCACTATTTGTAAATGAGAAAGAAGACTTATTTGCATCAGATTCTCAAAAGGATTTATGCCTCTAAAAAGGAACACTTTCTCGAGAATGAGCATATCAGAAAGGTCAATTAGAGGTCACACAGAATAAGATAATAAAATTCTGCTTAATGTAGGGGTGTTGTTTGGAATGTTTAGCATCATCTCTGAGTGATAGCTAATATGAAACTCCTAAACAGAAAACAAAGGGAATCATGGTCTTATGAATGAAAAACATCTGCCTTTTACCTCTCTTCTGGGAGAGCAAAAATTATTAATTTGGAAGCATGGAAAATCATCAGGAGATAAATTAGCTAAAAGGCTGAAGCTCACTGGAAGAAGAGGAAAAAAAAATAAGTGGAAGAACAAAAATGAAAAATTGCCATATATGGGAGAAACTAACATGCTGTTGATAGAGAATAGAAAATAGACTTTAAAAGATATGTTAAATAAACTTTGACATAAAACCACATAAAAACAAGTAAACACCTTACTGGGATAAAACAAAACACTTAACTCTTAAAATTATTGTATAGATTTACACATATGTATGGAATCTAGAAAGATGGTACAGATGAAACTGTTTGCAGGGTAGGAAGAGAGATGCAGACAGAGAATGAACATGTAGACACAGGGTTGGGGGAGGGATAGCGGGACACACTGAGACAGTAGCCTTGACATATATACACTCCCATGTGTTTATATAACCATGTGTATACAGCTAGTGGGAACCAGCTATATAGCACGAGGAGCTCAGCTTGGTGCTCTGCAGTGACCTAGAGTGGTGGGATGGAGTGGGTGAGAGGAAGTTTCAAGAGGGAGGGGATATATGTACACATTTAGTTCATTCATGTTGTTGTGCAACAGAAACAAACACAACTTTGTAAAGCAATTATACTTCAATAAAAAATAATAACACATAGCATATTCTTATAAAGCATTACTCATCACTTCCTTTACCTGTTAGCTTGAGATGAATTTTATCAGAAGGATCTGTGTATAAATGTAGTCATTTAAAATAACTGACATTACCTTAACTTCTGTTCATATCAATCACTATTTACTGAGACTTTAAAAGAATTATAACTCTATCAAAACTAAGTTGTTGGAACTCCTTGGAATTCTTTAGAATATTGAAAACACAAAGTCACTGTGGGTTTGTACTGTATTAGTGATATTAACTTATACCACATATTTCCCAAGAAACAAATCTATCTCACTTAGGAATTGGTTGAGAGAAAAATAGAACCTTAAAATTGATCTCAATATCTAGCAATCATATATCAGTTTTCCATACACAAAAAAGAAATTTTCAGCATTGCAGCCATTCTTATCTTTCAAATATCATGTTTCACTTAAGGTAATTCAAGAATAAATAAAGCTTATAAGATCAAAATTCAATATCAATTTTCACAATGTATTTTTAGTTTGAATCAAAGAGATATAATTAAACCTCATGAAAATTGTTCAGTTATCTCTTGCAACACTGATTATATTGCTATTTGTTAACCCACAGAGATGTTATGGGGAGGGAGGTGGGAGGGGGGTTCATGTTTGGGAACACATGTAAGAATTAAAGATTTTAAAATTAAATTAAAAAAATTAATTAAAAAAAAAGATATCAGTTGCAATTAATCATAACTCTTAAATATGTAGAAGAAACAAGAGCAGTATGGTGAGTTTGTCTATAAAATAGTGTTTCTACAAATATAGTAGTTTCAAAAGATATGAAGAAGTACAAACTTTATTTTTACTGTATAAGTCAAAGTCAATTATAAAACATTGGTACAAATCCAAAACTCTAGGGACTTCTTTGCTAATATAATATTGGATTCCTGAAATCAAAAGGAAAGTTCTTTGAGATACATTGCTGCCAAATGCTTTGCCTCTGGAAAATCAACTTATGCCAGAAATTATAGTTCCAGCTGAGTAGAAGTCAAATACTGAGCCCAGAAGTGAAGTGTCAGTCACTCAGTCCTGTCTGACTCTTTGTGACGCCATGGACTGTAGCCTGCCAGTCTCCTCTGTCCATGGGATTCTTCAGGCAAGCATACTGGAGTGGGTTGCCATTTCCTCCAGCAGATCTCCGGGAATCAAACCCAGGTTTGATTCTTTACTGTCTGAGCTACAGGGGAAGCCCAATGGAGCCCAGAACCAACTACATAATTTTCAGGGCCTAGTGTAAAATGAAAATGCTGAGCCCCTTGTTCAAAAATTATGATGAATTTTGAGTTGGAGACAACAGAATATTAATAAACGTTACTCAGGGCGCTGTGACTGGGTAGGTTGCATGACTATGAAGTGGGTCCTGCCGTGGACCATCATCATAAACCCAGTCAGAGTTATCTAGAATCAGATAACATGATCCTTTATATGGTATCTTAGGCATCAAAGGAAAATTCAAATTTTCATTATAAAAGAACTTAAGTACTACTTTGATGGGGGCTTCCCAAGGGACTCAGTGGTAAAGAATCCTCCTGCCTATATAAGAGATCTGGGTTCAATCCCTGGGTCGAGAAGATCCCCTGGAGATGGAAAGGACAACCCACTCCAATATTCTTGCCTGTAGAATTTCATGGACAAAAGAGTCTGGCAGGCTACAGTCCACGAGATCACAGAGTCCAACATGACTTAGCAACTAAACAACAGCAAACACCTACTTTAATTAAAGATTTAATAACTGAGCTATAATCTCTTTGCATATGTGTGTGTTATGGAAGAACCATGCATCTACACATATATTTAGGTGGTCTAGAGGTGAAACAGAAGACATTATGGGAATATTCACAAGCTCTTGGCAGCGATATGTAAACTTTTCCAACTAAAAACAACACTTTCCTAAGTAGAGGCCAGGTCATATATAAAAGAAGTACTTAGGAAGAGGGAGCTCTGCAGAAAGAAGTCCTAAAAAGCTTTGACTGCAAGATGATATAACATATAAATATTAGACCCAAAGTTTCCATGGTAGAACTCTAGGTAGAATTTGAATTCAAAGAAAATTTTTAAAAAACATTAAAGAAATTGTCAAATCTGACTGTGAAGAGTTAATAAAAAATCACTGTCCTACCTGGTATTTGAGTCCTTTTCATAAGGGGTTAAGTTTTAATAGAAAAGGGACCTCATTTCAAAGTAAAATTCCATAGGCATATATTCATCGACACACATGCGTACACATGCATATATTTTAATTTAAGTGGCCACAATCAAGGCAGTTACCATCTGTTGAGATGTATATTTGTTGGAAGGTGAAATTTGGGGTTATAAATAAAGTTTTGGAACATCACATCTGCAATCACAAAAGTAAATATAAAAATGACAAAATCCCCTTGCATCAGAATGAATACAAATAACCCCTACAATATTTTTTTTTACTTAAGATATGAGCCCGTTTCATCTGAATAACTAACTCTTATTATACAGAATTATCCATCTAACATGGATTTGGCTGACTTTAAAGTTTATTACTTGGATACATCTTCATTTCTTCCACAGTTTAGAAATCAGAGTACCAAGGAAAACTTTGAGGTAGCTGCAGGAATTTCTTAAGACATGGCACTTCCCTCCATCATAGCCTATATTTTCCTGATTTAAAGTCTAAGCTGGATTTAAGAAATGCTCATATTTATAAGAAGATAAGTAATGATAACTTGCATTTTTTAACACTTACCACATTATACCAGGAACTGTACTAAATATATTCTATGCATGATACATTTAATCTTTAAAATATTTCTCAGATAGTACTGGTAAGATCTCTATTTTACAAATAAGGAAACAAGTTTAGAGGGATTACTGAATCTGCCCCAAATCTCATAGCTCGTATAGAATTTAGGAATCAGATTTGGCTGTAATACAGCCTGACTGACTTAAGCAGGAACTGACTTAAACAAATGAGAGTTTGCTTTTTTCCCCTACAGAGAGGAGTCTAGAAGCAAGTATTTGCAGTTCAGCAGCAAGTTCATGAATCTGGCTATGAACTTGAATGTTTTCATCAACAAGAGGTCAAAAAGGAAAGTGATAAGACCACATATTTTCACGCTTAATTCAAACTTTCTCAGGTGGCTGAGAAACAGTGAGACTGAAATGTACAGGATGTTACCCATATCAAATGTATAAGATGACCAACATTGTGATGGTAAGAAGAGATTGTTTTGTTTTCCTTTCTAAAAAAATTCTTGGGCAGTTAGTGGAGTGCTACAAGTTTACTCTCCATGCAAACATTTGCCCCTCATCCCAAAACATAAGCTTCAGTGAAGCCATTCAAAGAGCTTGAGAGGGATCCCGGGAGTTAGGAAGTATATAGCAGACAGAGCCTTTAAGGACTTTGAAGGCAAGAATTCTCCTAGAAAATGACCACTTGAATATCATCACTGCTAGCAGTCCCATGGAGAGCTCTGTCGAGCTCAGCTGAATCATTCAGGAATCCTACCTGAGCTAGAGATCACAGGCCCAATGAGCTGTGCACCTTACTCCTAAAGCCACACACAAATATTTTATTTTACTACTCTCATGCCAGGAGTGCCTGATCCAGAAGAATGAGCATGCTCAATAACATGAAAACTATGGCAAAATTGCACTAAGTTTTAGAATCCTGTCTTTGGCTCCCATGGACATTCCTGCATACGCATGCCAGCATGCACATGAGCATACAAACACACACATTCATCCACATTGACAGTTCTGACGATTGATCATATCATGAGGAGAGAGCTCTGCTTCCCTAGTGGCCCAGATGGTAAAGAATCTGTCTGCAGTGCCAAAGACCTGGGTTCAATCCTGCATCAGGAAGATCCCCTGGAGAAGGGAATGGCAACCCACTCCAGAATTTTTGCCTGGAGAAGTTCACGGATAGAGGAGCCTGGCGGGCTACAGTCCATCGGGTCACAAAGACTTGGACATGACTAAGCGACTAAAATGTATGAAGAGAAAACAGACTTGTGTTTTTCCAAAGAATGATTTTAATTGTATTTCAAATAGGAACAGGACACTGAAAGTCAAGTTAGATTGATTAAAGTAGCTGAAATTCAAACTCACGAAGATCATGAATCAACAGCATCCAAGGGTCTGCCGCAAGAATGAGGCTGTACAGTGAAGGAGTTTAAAGCAGGGACTCAGGGAAGAGAATGCCTGGGTTCAAACTCTTATTTTGTCACTTACCAACCTGTGTGACATTTGAAAAGGTTACCCTCTCTATACTAAAGTACTGCATGGTCAGGCCATTCAAGATGGCTCCTTGTTCCCCGTATATCTCTGCTCAGTTAACCCCTGACTCACTCACATGGTTAACCAACTCTTAATTAGTAACTGACTATGTGCTTGCCCCTTGCTGGAGCCACTGGTTTCCCTGGTAAGTGGTGAGTCAACCTGACATCAATTCCACCTGTAAATGAAAGCCTCCTCCTCCCCCAAGTAGCAAAGACTGTTGCCATGTTCTGCCTGCCACATGCCATATGTGGTGGGGTATCACTCCTGGAACTTTTCCTTCAGACTCGTAAGATTCCCTATCCAATAAATTGTTAATGTCTGTTGCTGTCTCTGGGCTCTTTCTTTGGTTTCACAGCTCCACTATTCCAAGGTTGGCAGGACACCCAACAAGTATGCTAATCTGCAAAATGGAGATGTTAATAGTACTGACATCTGTGGAGTGGGTATAATAATATAATTTACCTCAGAAGATTGCTTACCTTCAAAAGGATGAAAATAGTAGGATGTGCCTCAAAGGGTTGCAGTAAACACTAGGAGTTAATACATACACAACACTTAGGGGACTGTCCTATGGTAAATATTAAGTAAACATTCATTCTGATTGCTATTATTGCTGCTGCTAAGTCACTTCAGTTGTGTCCAACTCTGTGCGACCCCATAGATGGCAACCCACCAGGGATTCTCCAGGCAAGAACACTGGAGTGGGTTGCCATTTCTTTCTCCAATGCATGAAAGTAAAAAGTGAAAGTGAAGTTGCTCAGTCCTGTCCGACTCTTCAGTTCAGTTCACTTCAGTTCAGTCACTCAGTCGTGTCCGACTCTGCGACCCCATGAATCGCAGCACGCCAGGCGTCCCTGTCCATCACCATCTCCCGGAGTTCACTCAGACTCATGTCCATCGAGTCCGTGATGCCATCCAGCCATCTCATCCTCAGTCGTCCCCTTCTCCTCCTGCCCCCAATCCCTCCCAGCATCAGTCTTTTCCAATGAGTCAACTCTTCCCATGAGGTGGCCAAAGTACTGGAGTTTCAGCTTTAGCATCATTCCTTCCAAAGAAATCCCAGGGTTGATCTCCTTCAGAATGGACTGGTTGGATCTCCTTAGTGACTATTACTATGAAATAATAAAAAATGATATTGACACAGGAGCAATTCAGACATAAGCATATGGCTAGGAAAACCAGGCAATTGACATGGTAACAGGGGAGTAGAGGGGACTTTGGACTCACCTTTATGGACCACTGAGTGCTTGGCATGTGCCTGGGTCAGGCAGACATGAAGTGCCATCAGCAAGGTGGACAGAATAATTTAGTTTTGTTTTTCTAAAAGTCCAAAGCATAGCTTCTGGCGAGATTTGACCTGCAATTTATTCAATGCTGAACCACATGACTTAAAGGTTAGCAGAGCTGAATGCCTTTGGCTGAGTCTGTTCAATATCAAGACCTATTTATTTGATCTAGGAATGAAGTTTTCATTTAAAGTGAGCCCTTCGAATACCCACAGACCAAAGTGATATGGGTACGAAGGTTATATTCAGCAATTAATAGTTCCGTTATGTCACTGCCCTCTATGGCAAAACTCTATGGTACAAACTATAAATCTTTATCATTTCTAGTGTGTTTATTGGTTTTCCATCTCACAGGTGTTGATGTTACACACACACACACACACAAAGGTAGTCTTACTTTTACCAATAATAAAATCATAGCTGTTAACTGTTCATTAAATTGTAAAAACATATATCCACATCAATGCTAGGACATGATTTGTTTTCAACTGAAGCTATTGGCATTGATTCTCAAGGAGTTTTGTATGAGAAGAGAGGATATTTATAGCATTGTATTAATGTTTCTGCAATTTTAGTTGTTCCATATATTCAGCTGTTGGTTAATTTATCCCACATGACAATTGTTGAGAGAAGTTGGAAGATATGTCTGCATCTACACTGCTGCCCTGCAAATAGATTCATCTTTTTTAGATTCCATATAGGGAGCTCAAATCCAGTGGTCTGTGGGGTGGGAGGTGGACGGGAGGTTCAAGAGGGAGGAGACATATGCATGCCTATGGCTGATTCATCTTGATATATAGCAGAAATTACCACAATGTTATAAAGCAATTATCCTCCAATTAAAAATCAATTTAAAAAAGACGTTGGGAGATAGCATCATCAACTTTTAAAATACGTGATTTAAATATTTTGTCCTAACTTGGAAATACATTTGAAGAACTTCTGTAATGTCTTGTGCTTGAGCTTTACAAATAGCAACTTTTAGAAATGTCAGTGATTAAATATGTACACAGCATTTTGCAAGCATTCTAAAAAACACTTTCTAAATTAGTCTTTTAGATAAAAGATGCCTTTGTCCTCATCAAATGTTTAAAAGTGGATTACTAATGCCATAAGTGGGAGGCAAGGAGCAGAGAACTGCTATATTTTTGGCCTAATTAATTCATTGTCAACTAATTAGTAGGGTTTTTTCTTAGTACATATTAGGTAAAGTTATTGTTATTTCTTTTTTGATGAGAAATGAAAAGACAAACCAAGTGAGGGAATAACCTCGAGCTCTATATCATATTTATTATCCTCACCGGTGAAGTAAGTAAGTGAGTGCAGAGGTGTGAAATTCCAATTGAGAAAAACATGCTGCTTGAGGAGAAAGTGCTGACAGTGAGACTACAGTTTATAAAAATGTGACTGCTGAAATTTAAAGATTATTTGTAAAAAAATGAAAATTAGATACATAATTTTGTCATCAACTGCATAGCTCACAGTTTCCACTAAACCAAACAAAGTACATATTTTAAAATACAATTCAATTAGCAGCCACAACAATCTAAGTGATCAGTCATAGAAATAGGGAAGATAATGACAACTCAAGAGGAAATGAACACATTCTTACACTCTTATTTTGACTTCATAGTGATGATGATATTCCTGTAAACTTAAAAATCCACTAATTTAAGTTAGTTAGTAGTTTTATGTGTGATATGAGAGTTTCCATATCCTTGATGGACTCATTGCTATTGTTGTTATTTTAGTTGCTATGTCTTGTCTGACTCTTGCAACCCCATAGATTGCAGCCTGCCAAGCTCATCTGTCTGTGGGATTTCCCAGGCAAGAATACTGGAATGGGTTGCCCTTTACTTCTCCAGTGGATCTTCCTGACCAAGGGATCAAATCCATGTCTGCTGAGTTGTAGGCAGATCTTTTACCACTGAGCCACCAGGGAAAAGCATAGATACATTTAATAAAAATCTGAAAAATTTAAAACTCTGTCATAGTTGTAAAGTAATTTAAGAACAAAATGATTATCATTAGCAAAAACAAACAAACAAAAAGAAACACAGGATTTAAAAGGTTTTGTGAGAAAAAAGAAAACGGCAAGTATGAGTAGGAAACTTCTAATGAGACCAGTGGAAGACCAGATTGAGCTTCTCAGTGTGAGCATCAAAAACAAATATTTCAGATACCTCCAATTTCTGGTCCAGCATGTAAGGAGCTTGGAGGTTTTCAGTTCAATCATCACAGCAAGAAAAAGGGCTGAACAATGTGAAAATCAAAAGCTCTCCTTAGATATGTCAGAGAATTGAGGTCACATGGCAAACCATGCCACTGTGCCCCAAATTGGAGAATCAGGAGGATACAGAGAGTCATAACTTACCAGGGTAGAAACCTAGGAGCAGAAGCCTTTGTGGAAAATCAGAATGGGGATAGGAAAACCTAAACTACAATTGACAAATTGTTGGAAGCTCAGGATGGACAAGTCTGAGAGTTAAACAGGTCATGGAGGCCATGTCTTAAAGGGGTTCCATGCTTCTGTGAGTTTTACCTGCAAGAGCCCTACTAGGTTCTCACAGTGAACATCAGAGAAAAATCCCTTTTGTTCAGCAGGGGGAAGGGAGAGAGGACATTTTGAAAAAATGTCAAGAGTATTCTACTCATAAAAAGGGCCTTTCCTCAAGAGGAACTATTTTACCAGAGCCTAACTTCATGGGAAATAGATGGGGAAACAGTGGAATCAGGGTCAGACTTTATTTTTGGGGGCTCCAAAATCACTGCAGATGGTGACTGCAGCCATGAAATTAAGACGCTTACTCCTTGGAAGAAAAGTTATGACCAACATAGATAGCATATTCAAAAGCAAAGACATTACTTTGACGACTAAGGTCCGTCTAGTCAAGGCTATGGTTTTTCCTGTGGTCATGTGTGGATGTGAGAGCTGGACTGTGAAGAAGGCTGAGTGCTGAAGAATTGATGCTTTGGAACTGTGGTGTTGGAGAAGACTCTTGAGAGTCCCTTGGACTGCAAGGAGATCCAACCAGTCCATTTTGAAGGAGATCAACCCTGGGATTTCTTTGGAAGGAATGATGCTAAAGCTGGAGCTCCAGTACTTTGGCCACCTCATGCGAAGAGTTGACTCATTGGACAAGACTCTGATGCTGGGAGGGATTGGGGTCAGGAGGAGATGGGGACACAGAGGATGAGATGGCTGGATGGCATCATTGACTTGATGGACATGAGTTTGAGTGAACTCCGGGAGTTGGTGATGGACAGGGAGGCCTGGTGTGCTGCGATTCATGGGGTCGCAAAGAGTCGGACACGACTGAGCAACTGAACTGAACTGAACTGAACCTACCAAGGTTTTATTGGTGTTTAACAGATCTGGAGGAATAGAAGGAGCTAACTCCAGCCCCCTCTAGCCAACCTATCTTACCTACAGAAGGGTGGAGAAAGGGAAATGAAAAGGTAATAGCCCAGAGAAGTCTAGTCCACTGACATGGACCTAATTACACGACCATGAAATGCCCCCAAAAACATACTTTATCACCATGTCACTAAAGGCTTATATATCACAGGACTCAACAGCAACAACCCAGTTCAGAAGTAGGCAAAAGATAAACATCTCACCAAAGAGGTAGGAAATACGCACGCAAGAAAATACTTAACATCATATATCATGAAGGAATTGCAAATTAAGGCAACAATGAGACACCATTGCACACCTATTAGAATGGCCACAGTCCAAAACACTAACAACGTTAGTGTCAGCAGAAGCAAGTAAGTGAGAACTCTACTTTCTGCCAATTTTCCTGTAAACCTAAAACTGGTCATAAAAAATAGTTTATTAAAATTATTTAATAAATAAATAATTTAATGAATGCTGACAGAGTCATAGGGAAAAAAAGCAATAGCTATCCTAGAATAAAAAGCACATAGACATACATGTAAAGATGATAGATACAGTTACAGCAATTTTTTAAAAAAGCTTGATTATCTTATTTTCCTATTTTAAAAAATTTAGCATAAACAATATTGGAAGTCTTGCTTTTCCTTGTTAAATTTAGTTACAGTATTTTTGTTTTATTTTTAATCCACATCTGTTTTTAAAATAAATCTACTTATTAGGGTCTTTGAATATTTACTAATAAAAAGTAATTGGTTCATTTCTCTCTTGTTTCTAAATAGTCTGGGCTAGATTTCATATTTGCTCATTTTTATAGAGTTTGCCTCTATTTGAAACAAATCCTACTGCTATAATTTCTGGAGCCAGGATAATGTGTTTGCCTTATTCTTCTTAATGCCTTAAATAATGAAATTGTTTATGGTTCAGGCTATTAGTAATATCTGACAATGAGAAATGTAGTAAAATATAGCATGGTTTCAAAGGTGCTAATTAAGCTATAAATGACAACGGCAGACACTGAAGTGCATGAGTCATTGGTAGTTCCAGTTGGTGTACTTTTTGGTCAGCCTTCAGTTGTGGAGTCATTCTAAACGAAGCATCACCTCATCGCTCTGGAATTACCTAGGTGTGGTTCTGCCCAGAGCAGAGGGATGGGTTGATTGATCTCTGAGAGATTCTTCCCACCCTAGAGTCTCAGATGGTTAAAACATGCAATTGAAATAATCTTACTGGAATCCCACTGCCCTTGGTCCTCCTCTCCTAGCCATGATTAAGTGATACCTTGACTCCTTTGCACTTTCCCAACCCCTCTCAAGTTGATGCCTGTCAGGATTCTGGAGCCTCACTGAGCCTTCCTTTCACAATCATCCAAGTGCTGATTCAGCAGGATGGAGAAGAGGTAAAAGAGGGCACACAATTGGAACACACAGAACTTTAAATTCCAGCCAGTGATCCTTTCTTAAAAATAATTTCTTTAAACCATTTCTTTAAAATAATTCAAAAAGATTAAGACAAGGTAAGCTCTCAGCTTAGAATGCACATTAAAGAAATAAGTCTAATTACCATGTCCCATAGAGATGTCACACAGGTAATATAGATAAATGTATATACCACGCACATATATAGACCTGCTCTAACCTTGAACCTCAGTGCCATTTACAGAATCTGGTGAATGAGAATAATGCCCTAGGATTCATGGTTGAAGCAAGCAAGCAAAATTAGCAGTGACTCAAGAAGGCAGTCAATGAGAAGAGGTTATGCTTTTACAAATAGAAAACGCTACTATATATCTATATATCTCCATAATTCCACCCCACTTGCTATGCACCTACCTGTTTTCAAGGCTGAATGACTAATCATTATGTCCATGCTCACATATTGAATCGGCAATAGTTGTTATGTAGTGTTATTAGCAATATTCTTACATCCTAGTATAATTATCCTTTAAGAATGGTTTTGATACTTGTATTGATCTGTATTTACTGTCAGAGAAAGGATGAGGAGGTGGGGTGAGAAGAAAGAACACATGGAGATTTTCCCTACCTCTTTGGTCCCCGTAGTGTAGCCCTGGGGTAACGAGCCCTTCTAGTGTATTCCAGCATGCTGCATTACTCTGACATGAGATGTCACAGTTCTCTCTGCAGCTGTTTCCTCCTGGATGGAAACACGGTCCTTTAATGAAGCCTGGACTCTCTTCACCCAGTTTCCCATCTGTAACATGGGATTCAGCCCCGGGATCTCAGCCTATAATATGGGTTTCTTCTTGGTGGCAGGAGGTGCTCACCAAGGTGAAGGCAGATCCGCCTTTACTTCTAAAACTCAACTTCAGTGTATGCTTCCAGAACCATCTGGGGGGTTGGAGCCAGAGAAAGAGAGCAGCACCATGAAGGGGAATGTGCTCTGGGCTTTTATTTAGCAGCCATAGCCTCTGTGAGAATTGCTGTCACTTTCAGCTGAGCCATAACTAGCAGGGAGCACACCCTATGAATGCAGAGCAGCCACTTGTGCTTTGGGACTTTCCAGCCTAACAGCTTCCCACTTCATCATGTGCTGGGAGGCAGAGCTATTTAAGCAGATGACAACAGAAGTGATAAAGATAGTAAAGAGTAGTCAAGACGAATCATGTAAAGAAACCATGTATTCTCCTGGCCACCTTCTCCCCCTTTTTTTTTTTTCCCTTGTTTCTTCTTTCCTGATTTCTTTCTTTCCACCTTCCTATCTTTTAGATCAAATCTACTCTTTATTTTCAAAGTTCAGTGACATAAAACAGAAGCATATTTTCAAAAGCAGAGCTTTGTCCATCTATTGAAATCTCTGTCTTGTCAGTGCTATCACTGAGAAAAAAGGGAAGTATTTACTTACACATAATTAAATAAAGACATAAAAGATGCAGAAATATCTTGTGTTTCTAGTAGTCTGAAAATTGCTACTTTGAATAAAATCTCCACTCTGTTCATGACTCCCTGCCACCAAGTTCTTCAAAATCTACATATCTAGCTGCATGACATGAGGGAAAACACTACAAAGTATCAGGCAACGAGGATATTTCTAAATTAGAATATTATTGTGTTACAATGTTGTGTTGATGAAAGTGAAAGAGGAGAGCGAAAAAGGGCTTAAAGCTCAACATTCAGAAAACAAAGATCATGGCATCTGGTCCCATCACTTCATGGGAAATAGATGGGGAAATAGTGGAAACAGTGTCAGACTTTATTTTGGGAGGGCTCCAAAATCACTGCAGACGGTGACTGCAGCCATGAAATTACAAGACGCTTACTCCTTGGAAGAAAAGTTATGACCAACCTAGACAGTATATTCAAGAGCAAGAGACATTACTTTGCCGACTAAGGCCCGCCTAGTCAAGGCTATGGTGTTTTCTGTGGTCGTGTATGGATGTGAGAGTTGGACTGTGAAGAAGGCTGAGTGCCGAAGAATTGATGCGTTTGAACTGTGGTGTTGGAGAAGACTCTTGAGAGTCCCTTGGACTGCAAGGAGATCCAACCAGTCCATTTTGAAGGAGATCAACCCTGGGATTTCTTTGGAAGGAATGATGCTAAAGCTGAAACTCCAGTACTTTGGCCACCTCATGCGAAGAGTTGACTCATTGGACAAGACTCTGATGCTGGGAGGGATTGGGGGCAGGAGTAGAAGGGGACGACCCAGGATGAGATGGCTGGATGGCATCACGGACTCGATGGACATGAGTCTGAGTGAACTCCGGGAGTTGGTGATGGACAGGGAGGCCTGGCGTGCTGCGATTCATGGGGTCGTAAAGAGTCAGACACGACTGAGCGACTGAACTGAACTGAACAATGTTGTGTTAGTGTCTGCTGTACAACACTGCGAATCAGCTATGTGTGTGTGTGTGTGTGTGTGTGTGTGTGTATATATATATATATATATAAATACTCTGCCTCTTTAACCTCCTTCCACTCCCCTATCCCATCCATTTAGATAATCACAGAGCACCAAGCTGAGCTCCTTGGATTATACAGCAGCTTCCCACTAGCTATTTTACACATGATAGTATATATATGTCAACACTACTCTCTCAGTTCATCCCACCTCTCCTCCCTTTGCTTGTTCACAAGTCTGTTCTGTACTTCTCCGTCTCTATTCCTGCCCTGCAAATATGTTCATCAGTACCATTTTTCTAGATTCCATATATATGCATTAATATATATTTGTTTTTCCCTTTCTGATTTACTTCACTCTGCATAACACACTCTAGGTTAATCCACATCACTACAAATGACAGATTTTTGTGAATGCTACCCCAGCTTGATATTTCTGTGGCATGTACAGCACAATGTGCTATTGTTGGTCTGTAATATTCAAGTTGCTGCCTCTGGGTTTTTTTTTTTTTTTTTTAATGTTGTTTTTTGTATAGTCAATGCCTGGAATTGTATTTCTCGCCAATCCACTAATGCATTAACTCCACAGCTTATTTGCAAATAAACTCATTCACATGTTTCAATGTAGATTTTTTTTCTCCTTTTTATTCTTTCACAAGTTTAAATAATTTTTGTCTCTAGTATCTATTCCTCTTATGTTAATATAGCTGTTGAAAACTATTGAAATGTTGCTTTGTAAAGACATCAGATTAATCTGAATTTGTGGCTTATTTCACAATGTAAATTATAATGTCCTCAAATTTAAAATAATTTTCTGCTTTTTCTTTTGCATACTCCCTGAAAAATTAATACAATGATGGTAACTATTGTTCATTAAGAAATGTAAAATATATGACACCAACTTCCATGTTTCATGACATCATCTCCAATCTAAATCATAATTGTAACAAGAAACAGGTAATGGAAATTCAATTTGACAATTTTAAAAGTAAGATGCTGCTTTGTTAGACATACAAAAGGATCATTCTAAACAATGCAGAGTAAAGCAAAGCAAAACAAGACTGTTTCTATCCACTAGTTATCCGTCCTTTATGAAATATTTGAGATGTGTGACCCCAGGAACTCAATTCTAATGCAATATAGTAAATATATAATCAGGAGATCACCAACTTTATTAAAGTACAAGTTATGATTTGCAAAGTAAAAGTTGGGAGCCCATGAAAGACGATCTAGATATACCATCTTTCTCAAGTCTCTTCAAACTCATTCTTTCCATCTGCTTTTGCTACTCTGCCTTAGAGTCCTTGCTCAGGTAGCCATAACAAAATACCATAGTCTGGGTGCTTAAACAACAGGATTTATTTCTCACAGATCGAAGGTTTGCCAGTTCTTAGACAAAGGTGCCAGGTGTTTTGATTCTGCAGTGAAGACTCTCTTCCTGGTTAGCAGACATCCACTACCTTGCTGTGTTTTTAGAGGGAGGAAAGAGCTTTTTAACTCTCTGGTGTCTCTGCTTAGAAGGGCATTAATCCCATGATGAAGGCCTCACCCTCATAAACTCATCTAAACCTAATGACCTCCCAAAGTCCCTAGATGCCATCACATTGTAGGTTAGGGTTTTAATATATGAAGTTGGGGAACACAATTCAGTCCATAAGAGTCCTGGTACACAATAACATGTCCTTCATGGTAGAAATTCCTAGCCAAGTTTTACATTGATATGGTGCCTACTGTGTGCCAGTGATCACTGTGACAATTTTGTACACGTACTTTCTTTAATATTCACAACAATTGTTTGAGATAGTTACTACGATCATCTCCATTTAGCAAACAAGGAAATTTAGGGAGGTTTAGTAATCTTTTTTGGGTTACATAGCCAGCAGCTAATAGAGACAACCTCCAAATTCAACCAAATTGTCTCCACCTTAATTAAATAAATAGCTTACAAGCACCACTTCTTCTTGCTAACCTTCACAATCACAGTGCTAAAGACTTCACAGTTTGAGGCACAAATGCTTTAGAAAACAATCTGAGAGTTTCTTGAACAATTAATCATATGACTCAGCAATTTCACTCATGGGTGTTTACCCAAGAGAATTGGAAAAAACAAGTCCACATAAGAAAGTATACATGAATTATTATTATTAATAGTCAAAAGATAAAAACAACCCAAAAGTCAGTTAACTATAGAATGGATATACAAAATATACAAACAATGGAAAAGTATTCATCTATAAAATTGATGAAGTACTGATACATGGTGCACATGGATGAGCCTTGAAAATATCAGGCAAAGTGAAAGAAGCCAGCCACAAATGACCACATATAATATGAATTTATTCATATGAAATGCTCAGAAAAGAGAAATCTATAAAAACGGAAAGAAAATTGTTAGTTGCCTGTGAAGAGGGAGAGGAAGAGTGTTGGAGGATTAGGGAAGTGATAGCTAAAACATATGGGGTTTCTTCTGGAGGTAATGAAAATGTTCTAAAATTATGGTGAGTTTGCACATATCTGTAGATACATTAAAAGCCACTGAATTGTAAACTTTCAATGGATTAAGTGTATGGTATGAGAACTAAATCTAAATAAAGCTTTAAAAAAAAAGACTTCATGCTTTGATATTTATTTCATGGAGACTATTGAAGAAATTCAATCTCCTTTGTGCCATCACTCTTACTTTCTTTTTCTTAAAATCTTTATTGGAATATAGTTGTTTTACAATGTTGTTTTCATTTCTGCTGTACAGCAGTGAGCCAGCTATAAGTGTACATATATTCTTGATTTTTTGGAATTCCTTTCCATTTAGGTAACCAAAGAGCATTGAGTAGAGTTCCCTTTGCTGTACAGTAGGTTCTCACTAGTTATCTATTTTATACATAGTAGTATCCTACTTGCTTTTTCGCTGACCACTATACCATTCAGGTATGAGCTAAATCAAATCCCTTAAGATTATAAAGTAGAGGTGATGGATAGATTCAAGGGATTAAATCTAGTAGACAGAGTTCCTGAAGAATTAGGATGGAGGTTCACAACATTGTACAGCAGGTAGTAACCAAAACCATCACAAAGAAAAAGAAATGCAAGGCAAAGTGTTTGTCTGAGGAGGTTTTACAAATAGCTGAAGAAAGAAGAAAAGTGAAAGGCATGGGAGAAAAGATATACCAACTGAATGTAGGGTTCCAGAGAATAGCAAGGCGAGATAAGAAGGCCTTCTTAAATGTTAACAATGGAGAGAAATAGAGGGAAAAAATAGAATGGGATAAACAAGATCTCTTCAAGAAAAGTGGAGATATCAAGAGAGTTTGTGCAAGGGTGGGCATGATAAAGGGCGGCTCAGAGATTAAAGCATCTGCCTCCAATGCGGGAGACCTGGGTTCGATCTCTGGGTTGGGAAGATGCCCTGGAGAAGGAAATGGCAACCCACTCCAGTATTCTTGCCTGTAGAATCCCATGGACGGAGAAGCCTGGCAGGCTACAGTCCACAAGGAGCCTGGTAGGCTACAGTCCACGGGGTCGCAAAGAGTCGGACACGACTGAGCAACTTCACCTTCACCTAAAAGAAGCAGAAGCGATTAAGAAGAGATGGCAGGAATATACAAAAGAACTATACAAGAAGGATCTTAATGACCTGGATAACCAGGTGGTAACTCATCCAGAGCCAGACATCCTGGAGTGTGAAGTCAAGAGGGCCTTAGGTAGCATTACTACGAACAAAGCTAGTGGAGGTGATGGAATTCCAGCTGAGCTGTTTAAAATCCTAAAATACAATGTTGATAAAGTGCTGCATTCAAAATGTCAGTAAATTTAGAAAACTCAGCAGTGGCCAGAAAAAGTCAGTTTTCATTCCAATCCCTCAAAAGTGTAATGCAAAGTATGTTCAAACTATGATAGAGTTGCACTATTTCACATTCTGGCAAGGTTACGCTCAAAATCCTTCAAGCTATGCTCAAGCAATACACAAACCAAGAATTTTCAGATGTACAAACTGGATTTAGAAAAGATAGAGGAACAAAAAATCAAATTGCTAACATTCATTGGATCATGAAGAAAGCAAGAGTTCCAGAAAAAATATCTACTTTTCCTTCAATGACTATGCTAAAGCCTTTGACTGAGTGGATCACAACTGTGGAAAATTCTTAAAGAGATGGGAGTACCAGATCACCTTATCTGTCTCCTGAGAAACTCATATGCAGATAAAAAAGCAATAGTTAGAATGGGACATGAGACAACAATCTGGTTCAAAATTGGGAAAGAAGTATGTCAAGGTTATATATTGTCACTCTGTTTATTTAAATAATCTGTAGAATACATCATTTGAAATGCTTGGGGGAAGACTCACAAGCTGGAATCAAGATTGCCAGAAGAAACATCAACAACCACAGATATGCAGATGATACCACTCTAATGGCAGAACTGAAGGGGAACTAAACAGCCTCTTGATGCAGGTGAAAGAGGAGAGGGGGAAAGCTGGCTTAAAACTCAACATGTAAAGAACTAAGATCATGGCATCTGGTCCCACCACTTCATGGCAAATAGAAGGAGGAGCAGTGGAGAAAGGGGAAACTGTGACAGATTTTCTTTTTCTTGGTTTCCAAAATCACTGGATGCCTGGTGACTGCATCCATGAAATTAAAAAAGATGCTTGCTCCTTGGAAGGAATACTATGACCAATCTAGACTGGGTCTTAAAAAACAGAGATACTATTTGGCTAATATAAGTCCCTACAGTCAAAGCTATGGTTTTTCCAGTAGTCATGTACTGATGTGATAGTTGGACCACATCTGAAGAAGGCTGAGCACTGAAGAATAGATGCTTTCAAATTGTGGTGCTGGAGAAGACTCTTGAGAGTCTCTTGGACTGCAAGGAGATCAAACCAGTCAATCCTAAAGGAAATTAGTCCTGAATATTCACCGGAAGGACTGATGCTGAAGCTGAAGCTCCACTACTTTGGCTACCTGATATGAAGAGCTGACTCACTGGAAAAGACTTCGATGTTGGGAAAGATTGAAGGCTAAAGGTGAAGGGGGCAGCAGAGGATGAGATAATTAGATAGCATCACCGATTCAATGAATATGAATTTAAGCAAATTCTGGGAAAGAGGAGAGGACAGAGGAGCCTCATGTGTTACAGTCCATGAAGTTGCAAAGAGTGGGATATGGCTTAGTGACAGAACAACAACAGCAACCTCACACAGAAGCTGATAATCCCAATGTAGAAGAAACTATACATTGTAACATCCAAGCATTCTTTTCATTTTGGTAACTGTCAAATGTGGATGAGGAACTTGGGTCAAAGATAACAAATTTTTTATGAATTGTTGGTAGCATAACAAGGTACCAAGCACTTGATAATAGGTGATGAGTAGTCATCAAAATCCCGGGAAGATTTTTGGATCCAGTGACAAATTCAAGAATACATCTAATGGAAACATATATAGGTGCATTACCATTTAGACCTGTATCAAGGCAATTGCATATGTGCCATTGCTGACTACTTTATCTGAAGTATTTCAGTATTAACCACGTGGTTTACAAATTTTAAATGTCAGGGTTGTTAGTTTCTCTACGGAAACCATGTAACTTTACAGAAGAGTTTTAGCTAAGTAGAATTTTCTTTTTTCATTGAAAAAAGAATGTGAAGTGCTATTTTAGATAGGAACAGTCTTTTGACAAAAATCTAACACATTTTATGTCTGTCACTTAAAATAGTTTAATTGCTAAAATGAGAACTCATACATTAACTTACTACTAGGCTGGGCTTCTGCATCAGAATATTTTTAGAAATAATGCCATTCATAATTTGGGAAAAAATAATTGTTTGAGATGTTTCAATATAGTCTGTTCAACTCTCAATTTAATTTTCACTGTTATGAGAGAAAATATGATTAGATACTACATACTAGCTGGCTTTGACAGCAATGTCTTGCTACCCATATTTGATCATGTATGTAAGTCAGTTGAAAAGAAATACTACATCAAGTTTAGTCCCTACAGGTATCAGCAGCCTTAGGCATCACAACAGACCCAGTTTCATGAAGCAGTCAACATGGTTCTCAACACAGTCTTGGCCCCAAAGAATGGTCATTATATGGAAGATTATCCAGTTGGTTTCAGAAATAGAGGAAGTAAGTAGATGCATCCTAATGTGATTTGGCACATAATTTATGGAGAGAAATTTAAAATTTGGCTCATTTGGAAGAGACAAAATGACAATTATGTATGCCAGAAAATAGAAATTTTCCACTATGTCTTTCAGTCTACAGATTTGAATTCTTGCAGACAAATTTCTGGTACAATTTGCACATTTTTTTTTATGTCCTTAGCACAAATCTATTCCTGTGTCTGTTTTAAATATGAGAGAAGACTATAGAAGAAAACTTTTTACAAAACCAATTTAGAAAATCAGTAAGAAGACTAGAAAAGGCCCTTATATATTAGACAAATAAATAGGTATAAAAAACTTGCAACTTCTGAGACTAATTAATAAATGCTATTTCCCAACTCTGCGGGCTATCTGTGGGCAAACATATCATTTATGTTTACATTGTTTAATTTGATTGAATTTCAAATTCTCTTTCTAAGATAAATAACATACCTGATGTTATAGAACATGTACATTAGCTCTCCAAGAATGAACATTCCCCAGGATTTTACCATCCTCCTCACACTTGGTTTCCTGAATTTCCATCTTAACATTCTTCAACTCTTTAATTTTTTCACACCGTCCTTGACTTTGCCTATCTTTTAAATATAAATATATTTCTGAGTTCTGCTTTAAATACTTCCATTCTTTCTCTACACATCTCTCATGGATGATATGATCAAATAACATGACTTCATATGCCTTGGCTAAAAATTCCAAAATCTACAAACTGAGATTTTCCTTGAGGTTTTTACCAAAAGGTTTTCCTGGACCCTTACTCATTTTTATGCCCCAGACTATCAATATATTCATCTTTCCTCAACCTTGTTCTTTTCCCTTTGATCATAATTATTAAGGAATAGTGGTACCAATTACTGAAACAACAAGGAAGTCTGTGCATTATATTTGAACATTCTGTCCCCCATATTTTCTATAGTCAGTCAATTACCTCATAATGTCTACACAACATTTAAAATATTTACTAAGTCAGTCCTTTTGCCCCCTCTCTTAACAGATTATTTTAGGCAAATAGGATTCGTTTTCTGGATTACTACATCCTTCTAAAAATAATCTTTTTCTTACCCCTTGTGGTAGGAACAATAACAACCCCCCAAAGACATCATGCCCTAATTCTTGGAACCTATGAATTTGTTACCTAATGTGGCATTTAAGGATCTTGAGCTGGGGAAGTGTATTTACGACCCTGAGATGGGGAAGTATATCCTTGATTATAGGGCTTCCCTGGTGGCTCAGCAGTAAAGAATCTGTCTATAATTCAGGAGACTGCCTTCAATGTAGGAGATGTGGGTTCAATCCCTGGGTGGAGAAGATTCCCTGGAGAAGGAAATGGCAACCGATTCCAGTATTCTTGCTTGGGAAATCCCATGAACAGGGGAGACTGGTGGGCTACAGACGATGGTGTCACAAGACTTAGCTGGACATGACTTAGCAACTAAACCACCACCACCATCCTTGACTTTTGAGGTGAATCTAATCAAGTCTCATAAATTTTTAAAAGCTGAGACCCTTTTCCAGAAATGGTCTGTCACTAAGTAAAAGCATGTATGTCAACACTTAGAGTGAGAGAGGGGATCAACAAGGGAATAGGGATCCTATTTCTTCAATATAAATTGGCCCACTCACTTTTAAACACACCTTCTTTTCTAGTTCCAGAGTCACCTGATCTTTTGAAGACTCCTTAGAACTTTGCTTCCTATAGAGTTAGTATTCCTTTTCCCTAGGCATTTATCATTTATCCATCTGCTTTCAAGCACCTAAAAACCTGTTCTATTATCTCCTTTCCCCTCTTTTCATGCTTGCAGTTTTATATCTTTTGTAGTTAATATATTTTTGTATCATTTTAGAAAGTTTGGGGAGAGAGTTTAACTAACTGTGTATGTTCAATCTGCCATCTTGAAGCAAAGCCACTCCCTGTTCAATGTCTTACCCTTTCCCAACTCTTTCAAAATAGCCAATTTCTGCCTACTTCCTCCTTTTTGCACTGGCAGATTGAAATGACCTCTTATCAATGTAAGGCTTCGTGGAATCAAGACAAATTTTATAGAACGTGCGCAATTTTGAGATCTAATGATTTTGTCACATATTAAAGTTTTATAGAAAATGCAACACCCACAATAATATATTTTGCAAACAAGCAAACAAACAAGCAAATCTCAAACCTGTATATCCCTGGAGAAGTTGAAGCCCTAGGAAACATTTAACAAAACACAGGTTCTTTATTTAAATGAAAGAACTCCCTTCCTTTTTTTTTTTTTTTTCTCCATGAAGAACCCAGAGGTTTTTGGTTTTAAGCAGGAAATTTAAGGTCAGATGTCAAAGCCCAATATCTGATCACATCCAAGTGTCACCCTTTCCTTAGCTCCATATTTTACACTCAGTATATATATATATTGCTTTAATCTTCGTTCACTTCTTGGAGATGAGCCAGACTTAAAATGCATGTTTTCAAAGGGCTTGAATAGAATCTTGTCTAAAATGCAAAACACTGTTTCTTTTTAACATCTGTGGTACACTTTAGTATTTTTCCCTATATCTTCTTGGTTTTTATTTTTGTCTTCTTGGGAAAGGGTGGAAGAAGCCAAATGCATAAGTGAAGAAAGAGAGTGAGGGAGAAAATGAGAGAGAGATGAAAGGCACTGATAATGATCATTTTTCTTAAACATAAACCAAGTCTTTTTAAATCCTTTCCAGATTGAGTCTTGGTCCTTTCTGTAATTTTTTAGGATCCATTCAAATTTTATTTAAGTGAGACATTTGTCTTTATTTTGGCCCCAATTATGAGTGTTATGAAGTCACCATTAATCTGTTTCAAGAATTCTTTTAAGAAAAGATACTTGATTTTAAAATAGAAATGTGTTTCATAGAAACCCTCAATCATATGTTGTAAATTTTACAGAAAACAGAATTTGCAATGAGACCAATCCTAAGTTACTCTTAAGTTACTCTTAAGGTCACTCTGTCATTTGAGCCAATAGTCCTTGGAGTAATGATGATATGGTCATTATTAAAAGAAACACATCACTTTCCAAGGAAAACTTCTCATGACAAATTGAACTATCTGCATACAAGGGAGAGTGAATAATTTAATAATAACAAGAGCAAAAAAACAATACAGATGAAATGAAAAGAAGAGATATAGAAGGAACAATGGAAATGTGTTATTTACACTTTTAAATAATAAAATTAAAGTATTATAAATTTCTTTACTTCAACAAATGACCAAAAATGATACATAATAACTTCTGAATTTGGCATTTTACCAGACTTCCATAGAGAATATTCTCTGAGCACAGTCAAAGAACAAAAGAAGACAAAATAAGCCATACAACCAATTGAAAAATTATTTGCAAGCACCCACAGATGACATTTGCTAGGTAATAAAATTCTGTTTTGTACATACTATTGCATAGAATCTCACCTCCCAATTCTGTATAAAAAAGAAAGTAGAGTCTGACATGATTAATTTGAAAAGGTGATAATAGGAAGATATTCTGACCTATTGACTACTTGCCCAAAACATGTTAAAGATGGGAGACACACATCTGGACATAGAGTAATTTAAGGATAAAATTGTTACATCACCATTCATTGTAGTCTGAGCTCAATCTAAGGCTAATATCTAATGGATTTATAATTAAACTTTGTCTCCACTATCAAGGTGACACGGGGGTCTAAGCAGTAAGATGAGTCTTTGAAGTACCATTGCAAGTTATTTTGAAGGGGGTTTCCCCTGGTGGCTCAGAGGGTAAAGACTCTGCCTGCAATGTGGGAAACCCGGGTTCAATTCCTGGGTCGGGAAGATCCCCTGACAAAGGAAATGGCAACCCACTCCAGTATTGTTGCCTGGAGCATCCCCATGGACAGAGAAGTTTGGTGGACAACAGTCCGTATGGTCACAACGAGTTGGACATGACTGAGCAACTTTGCTTTCCTCAATGTGACTGGTGAGTCATAGAAATTTAATGCTGAGCAAGTGGCTCTAATGGAAAGAAACCACCTGCCCATGTGGGAGACATAAGAGAGATGGGTTTAATCCCTGGATTGGGAAGATCCCCTGGAGGAGGGCATGGCAACACATTCCAGTATTCTTGTCTAGAGAATCTCATGGACAGAGGAGCCTGGCGGGCTATAGTCCATAGGGTCACAAAGAGTCAGGCACAATTGAAGTGACTTAGCACACAAGCTTGCATATGTTGCATACAGGGCAAGCAAATTATGGTGATGAAAATGTGATACGTCGTTTCTTTTTAGGAATCAGTAGAGACTGGAATTCTGTTGCAAAGAACTCAGTTTATGAGATTAGAAGAAACTCTGGCCCAATCCAAAGCCATTCCTGGTGTGGGAAGAATTCGTGGAAGTTATATAAATTGGGGGAGTACTATGGATAGTTAGGAAGATTACAGGAGCAGATGGAGTATGTCTAACTCAGAAGGGTGGCCAGATGAGAAGACTAGAAGCAATCTGGAAACATGAGGAAATATTGAAGGAATTGGGCAGAGGGGAAAGACTTGTGACAGCATCTCCAAAATCTGAAAAGCTGAACATAAGCAAAGGGAAAACAGCAAAAACAACAAATTAATGTTTTTTTGGGGGGGTGGGGGGTGGGGGAGGGGGGCATTGCTGTGCTGAGACCTAAAAAGAAAAGATAAACCCAGGATCAGTGAAGAGTAGTTGGAGTGAGATATTATTTAATCAAAACAATAAAGATCTGCCTAACATTTTGGTTTCCTCAGAGTGACCAACATCAGTGGTTTCCAGTCCCAGTGAAATTATCTAAACAAAGTCTACAGAAAGTAGGGGGGTGATCAAGTATTGGAGCAGTATTCAATATCATGACATCTAAGGTCCTTCCAACCCTTGGAACTAGCAAAGCTCTGGCTTGGTCTGAGCATCTGAGTGTACCCTGAACCCAGTCATGGGGCCATGCCTTTTTGATGTGTCACTATTCCACAAAGCATTACTTTCTTCAGCTACTTTGGCAATGAAGATTAAGAACAGCTTTCATTTGGTTAGTATATTTAGTAAAATCAAATAATTCTATCACCATTCACAGTTTCACATCTTTTTTTCCGAAGTGTATGTCTTTATAGGACTCTCAAAGGTGAAAGACAAGAGTGAGAAAACTGGCTAAAACTCAACATTCAAAAAACAAAGATCAAGACATCTAGTCCTATCACTTCATGGCAAATTGATAGGGAAACAATGGAAACAATGACAAGCATTATTTTCTTGAGCTCCAAAATCACTGTGGATGGTGACTGCAGCCATGAAATTAAAAGATGCTTGCTTCTTGCAATAACAGTTATGACCAACCAAGACAGTGTATTAAAAAGCAGAGACATTACTTGGCCAACAAAGGTCCATAATGTCAAGCTATAGTTTTTCCAGTAGTCATGTATGGATATGAGAGTTGGAGCATAAACAAGGCTGAGCTCCAAAGAATTAATGGTTTTGAGCTGTGGTGCTGGAGAAGACTTTTGAGAGTCCCTTGGATGGCAAGGAGATCAAATCAGTCTATCTGAAAGGAAATCAACCCTGAATATTCATTGAAAAGACTAATGCTGAAGCTGAAGTTCCAATATTTCAGCCAATTGATGTGAAGAGCCAACTCATTGGAAAGGACTCCAATGCTGGGAAAATGTGAAGGCAGGAAGAGAAGGGGACAACAGAGGATGAGATGGTTGGATGGCATCACCAACTCAATGGACATGAGTTTGAGCAAACTCTGGGAGATGGTGAAGGACAGGGAAGCCTGGTGTACCATAGTCCATGGGGTTGCAAAGAGTCAGACATGACTGAGGGACTGAACAGCCAGCATATATTAGGTACAATTCACTTTGTTTAACCTATATGCTAAGCACATCATGAGAAATGCTGGGCTGGGTGAATTACAAGCCAGAATCAAAATAGGCAGGAGAAACATCAACAACCTCAGATATATGGATGTTATCACACTAATGGCAGAAAGTGAAGAGGAACTGAAGAGCCTCTTGATAAGGGTGAAGGAGGAGAGTGAAAGAGCCGGCTTAAGACTAAACACTCAAAAAAACTATGATCGTGGTATCCAGCCCCATTACTACATGGAAAATTGAAGAGGAAAAGGTGGAAGTAGTGATAGATTTCTTCTTCTTGGGCATCAAAGTCACTGTGGACAGTGAGTGCAGCCAAGAAATCATAAGACGATTGCTTCCTGGCAGGAAAGCAATCACAAACCTAGACAGTGTGTTGGAAAGCATACCCATTACTCTACTGACAATGGTCAGTATAGTTGAGACTATAGTCTTCCCAGTGGTCATGTACGGTTGTGAAAGGTGGACTGTAAAGAAGGCAGAGAGCCAAAGAATTGATGCCTTCAAACTGTGGTGCTGGAGAAGACTCCTGAAAGTTCCTTGGACAGCAAGGAGATCAAACCAGTCAATCTTAAGGGAGATCAAACCTGAATATTCACTGGAAGGATTGATACTGAAGCTGAAGGTCCAGTAGTTGATGAGAACAGATGACTCATTGGAAAAGTTCCTGATGCTGGGAAAGATTGAGGGCAGAAGGAGCAGAGGGCATCAGAGGATGAGATGGTTGGATGGCAACACCAATGAAATGAACATGAACTTGGGCAAACTCTGGGAGATGGTGAGGAACAGGGAGACCTGGAGTGCTGCAGTCCTTGGGGTCACAAAGAGTCAGACACTACTGGGCAACTGAACAACAACAACAATACATCAGCTATTTTTTTTAAGTGTCAGGTTAATAATATGTAAAATTTGGATCTTATGCATGGTATGGGGTTTCTATGGGATTAGTATGTTTCCCATTTAAATCCCGAAGTCCTCAGAACATCTGATTACCAGGTTTTGATTTGAGCCTTGGCCAGGGTGTTGAGTTATACACCAGCACCACACTCTCCAGGGCTTCCCTGGTGGCTAAGATGGTAAAGAATCCCCCTGAAATGCAGGAGACCCTAGGTTCCATCCCTAGGTCAGGAAGATCCCCTGGAGAAGAGAATGACAATCCACTTCAGTATTCTTGTCTAGAGAATCCCACGGACATATGGAGCTGGTGAGCTACAGTGCATAGGGTCTCAAAGAGTCAGAGATGACTGAGCGCACGCGTGCGCACGCGCGCGCACACACACACACACACACACACACACACACACACAGTGGCCTCTCCCCAAAACTCCTACAACATTCAACATAGGAGATTCTCATGGAGCAGGTAGGAGAAGCTGCATTTGGCTCACTTAGGAGGAAATGAAAGCATCCATCCTATATGGATGATTTGCCCAATTTGTAAACAACGGTAATCCATTCACATATCATTTGGCCTCCACCAGTAAAGGAATGGTCCTCCTTTTCCATCCTAGACTGTTCATGGACAAAGTCAGAAGTCATCTTGCTTCAGTTCATCCTCCTTTCCTGCCTTCCACTCTCCACTCCTGCCCTTTGAATGTGATTGCTTACTTTCAGCTTCATCTATTGATTCAGGTCCTGCACTCCAGCTTTGACTTTGTCTCTGGACAGTTTTCCAGGTCAGAGTCTGCACTTGGTCTCCGGTGCTCTTACTCTGGCTCTCGGTTACTCACTTACTGCATCAGCACCTGGGTTGAGCCATCAGCTCACTTGGCCAGTCCCTCATACTGGTGCATCCAGGTGGATTGATTTCTAGGGTTATCTTAAATATTCATAAAGAAAGACAGAGAGTGGCCTTTTTCCAAATTATTACTGGTAAAGTTCAGAAGTTGCATTTCTAAATGCCAAATAATGACAGAGCTGATTTGCACAATTCAGGGCTCTCAGAAGAGACTGATGGTTCCTGGTGCCCTTATTTGAGTTTAATTTCCTGGGTCCCATCATAACAGGCGTATGTCTTGGAGATGTTCACCATGCCTTGACTGAACCTCTAACAGAATATAAGCAAGAACAATAATACGATGAAGAGTGGCATCACTGTGGTCGCTTACCTAAGACAAGCCCCCAAAGCAGGGTTATTTTTCCAACCTGACTCACAAGTTTAGAAGAACCTAAGTGGATACAATTTTATTTGAAACTGTACCAGGCGAATGAGTAAGCACAATATTCTCCTAGAAAAAAATTATTTACTTTAGGAAAACTGATACAAAAATATTATTCAATTAAAATTAAAGTCAGATGGAAAATTTTTAATCTAAGCCAGTAGACCGCTGATAGAGAAATTTACAAAAACAAGGCACTTAAAAAATGAAGATAAAGGAAACAGGAGTACATTTCAGTGCCATACCATGTAGAGGATGAATTTGTTTTTGGACAGGTTTAGAGAGTTCTCTAACCTTCTGTCTTCTAAATTTCCAATTAAAATATGAGCACAGGGAGTAGGGGAATGTGTTTGTTTACACTTGGCAAAAACCGATTTCCTGTTTCTAAGAAAAAAAGCTTTCAAAGCTTTTTTGGACTTCAAATAGCTCTTGCAAAACAATATTTTGATGAGCTAAGTGTAAATGAATCAGAAACATATGGATTGGATTTCCATTGAGATACACATGGGCTTAAACATAAGCTGAAGAGAATGCCTGGTAAGTTATACTTGGAATTGATGAAAACCAAAATGTGGTAAATTTTTCAAAACTTATTTTGAGATACCTTATGTCCTGTCCCTCAGCCCAAACACTGAAGGTTTCTTCTCTCTTTTTAGGAAATCTTCTTTGAAAGGTAGAAGTTACTTGTTCTTTAATGGAAGAGACTTAAGTTTCAACAAGCAGGCTTCATTGTGATGCTGCTATTCACCTATGCTGCTCAGGACTTAAAATTTCAGGGCCACTAACACAAATGCATCTTTATCTTCAGTGATTTTCTTTGCCTTTGATCCTTTCCATCTGATTTCTCTGACCTCAGAACAGAAGTATCTAAGGATAAGCGGATGGAGAATGAAATCTCCTGTTGGAAGTTTTCCTAAAATATGCATGCCTTGCTATGTCTATATCTGTGCATCCTATAAAGTTGGCTCCACAATAGATCTAAAAATGTTTTGTCTAAAGTCAATAATCTCAGAAATACATTGTCTTCTATCCTGAGTGGTATTTGAAATTGCATTGGAAACCATCTTGATAAAAAATGTTATAAATGTAAATGATTTAGGACTATAAATTCTTATCTATAGAAGAGATGATTATATGATTAATGCTATTTATGTGGCCTCATCCTGTCAGAGTCTCAGGGGTTTGCAAAACAATGGTATAAGAAATGTCTCTCTTAGCTACTCATCAACACATTTGAATGGTATGTTTTTATTAGCTGAATATTGCCCCTCTAAAATGTTCATGTCAGTATCCTAACTCCCAGCACCTCAAAATATGACAACATTTGGAGACAGAACCTTTAAAGAACCGTCATTAATCTATAATGAAGCAAGGAGAAAAACAAATATATAAAAATATATAATATCATTTATATGTGTAATCTAGAAAAATGACAGAGATTAACTTATTTGCAAAGCAGAAATAGAAACACAAACATAGAGAACAAGCATATAGATACCAAGAGGGAAAGCAGGGTGGTGGGATGGATCGGGAGCCTGGGGCCCACATAACTAATAAGCATCTACTGTATAGCACAGAGAGCTCGACTCAGTGCTCTTGGTAACCTAAATGGGAAGCAAATCCAAAAGAGAAGGGATCTATGCAAATGTACAGCTGATTCACTTTGCTGTACAGTAGAAAATAACACAGCCTTGTAAAGTGACTACTTTGTTGTTGTTCAATCATTAAGCCATGTCTGACTCTTTGCAACCCCATGGACTGCAGCACACCAAGCCCCCCGTCCCTCACTATCTCCCACAGTTTGTTCAAACTCATGTCCATTGAGTCAGTGATGCCATCTAATCGTTTCATCCTCAGCTGCCCCTTCTCCTGTACTATATTTTATTGGAGCAACTATATTACAATAAAACCTAATTTAAAAACATTTATAATGAGGTCATTAGGTTAGACTTTCTCCCAAGATGACTGGTGTCTTTATAAGAAGAAAAATTAGGAGACACACACGGTGGGAAGACAATGTGAAGAACAGGGAAAAGGAGGCCATTCATAAACCTAAGAGAGAGATGGTTTCAGGAGAAACCATCCTAGTGAACTCCTTGAGCTTAGATTTCTAGCCTCCAAGACTGTGAGAAAATATATTTCTGTTGTTTAAGCCACTCAGTCTGAGGCACCTGGTTCTGGGAGCCCTAGCTCCTTAGTGCTGTCATGAAGATATTTGTTCTCCATCATATACAAATCATTGTGACGATTAACAACAGGCCAAAGTCTAGCATTTTCTTCCATTGAACCTGGAAGATGTCCTCCTAGAACCCAAGCTTTTGACTATGAAGAAAGTCATGGCTTTCCTACTGAAGCTTCTGTGATCATCAGCACATGTGAAGAAGAGTACTTAAGTCAAAGCAAGCATTCAGTTCTTAAGTCCCAGGATAATCTCTTCCTGGCATCCCACTAGCAGTAGCTGAATCCCACTTCTTCCTCCACCCAAATTTTGTTCTTTACACATTTTCTTTGGGCTCAATTTATACTTGACTTTCAGTCTTTCTTCTTTCTGCCAAAGTTTGGACTCTACTCCTAGCCTATTTCCTCACCTTTGGCCTGAAAATTATATTCAGGCTGATGTCTCCTCTCGAAACTGATCTCCATTTCCCTGACACCTGAAGACAACCTAGATCACTGCACTGGTGCTGGTATCAGACTGCCTTTGTTCTTTTTTCTGACCCCTTTCATAATAACTGTGTGCCAAAGTTCCCCCATCTGAAGATGGGAACAATAATAGCATATGTATCCTAGGGTTATTGGGGGTTGAATAGAATGACACAGGTAAAGTGATTTGAACAGGTCTTAGAATATTGTAAAAGTTCCATAACTGTTAGCTAAAATACTGGGTGATAATGGCTGTTTTAAGATGTGAAAACATTTGATCATTACAACCCTGAAGGGAGGGAGTTATTTCCATCTTTTACAAATGAAAAGCCTGATTGGATTTAAACCCGGAGGTTCCCATGCTCTTTCCAGAATAGTTCCACACTAGAAGAGAGAGTCAAAGGAAATAGGCCAAATATAAGGACTTCAGTTCAGTTCAGTCTCTCAGTCATGTCCGACTCTTTGCGACCCCATGAATTGCAGCATGCCAGGCCTGCCTGTCCATCACCAACTTCCAGAGTTCACTCAGACTCAACATCCATCAAGTCGGTGATGCCATCCAGCCATCTCATCCTCTGTCATCCCCTTCTCCTCCTGCCCCCAATCCCTCCCAGCATCAGAGTCTTTTCCAATGAGTCAACTCTTCAGTTACCTAAACATAACTTGTCTTCATAAGGAGGTATTGGGAAGAAAGACTTATTTTGGAGAGGGGCTTAACATAATTATAACCAAGATAATGGAGAAGCTTTTATGCTTTTCTTAAGAGAAGAGTTGGACCAAGTCCCCTATAGTTAGACGCAAACTCATTATACAACATGGAATTTTAAAACCTATCCTAACTAACTGATTTGAAGTAAAGCATCCGTATCTGTATTATATACTGAACAAATTGCCCAAGAAACTAAGATTATGTTGAAGACTTTGAATCGTGAGTTGGATGATCTCATAATCACAGCATTCTGAAGAGGTGCATTAATCCACTTTCATTTCATGTGCGGGAGCCTTGCAACTGAGATACGTGACAGTAAATTAAATCAACAAATCCCTAAGCAAGCCAGTGGCTTTGGTTTTATGTTTCATGCTCCCTTCTCATTGTACTTGGCTAACCATGGTATTATTTCTGTTGGGACTGGGGGCCATAGACCACAAATCGTGTAAGGAGGAGTTGATGCTTCATGCGGGTTAGCTGATTGGAACTTTAATGCAATTTCTTACACTGTTATATGTCATTTGTTTATAAAGTGGTAATACACAATATCTTTTGGAAATTCTATTAAAGACACCTAGTATTATATCATACGGTGCTGTGCTTAGTTGCTCAGCTGTGTCCAACTCTTTGCAACCCCATGGACTGTAGTCCACCAAGATTCTCTGTTCATGAGGATTCTCCAGGCAAGAATACTTGAGTGAGTTGCCATTCCCTCCTCAAAGTAATCTTCCCAACCCAGGGACTGAACCCAGGTCCTCCACACTGAAGGTGAATTTTTTATTGTCTGAGCCACTAGGGAAGCCTATATCGTATGGGAGCTGTTCTTAAAGAGATGAGAGAATAACAGACCACTTTACCTATATCCTGAGAAGCCTGTGTGAAGGTCAAGAAACAACAGTTAGAACTGGACTTGAAACAATGGACTAGTTCAAAACTGGGAAAGGGCTGCATATTGTCACCCTGCTTATTTAACTTCTATGCCGAGTACATCATGTAAATGCTGGGCTGGATAAGTCAGAAGTTGGAATCAAAATCACCTGGAGAAATATCGACAACCTCAGATATGCAGATAATAATACTCTAATGGCAGAAAGCAAAGGGGAACTAAGAGCTTCTTGATGAAGGTGAAAGAGGAAAGTGAAAAAGCTGGCTTAAAACTCAACATTCACAAGACTAAGATAGAATTCTGCCGCATCACTTCATGGCAAATAGATGGGAAAAAGTGGAAGCAGTGACAGATATTTTCTTGGGCTCCAAAATCACTGAGGATAGTGACTGCAGCCACAAAATTAGAAGACGCTTGTTCCCTGGAAGAAAAGCTACAACTAACCTAGACAGCATATAAAAAGCAGAGACATCACTTTGCCGACAAAGTTCCATATAGTCAAAGCTATGGTTTTTCCACTAGTCATGCATGGATATGAGAGTTGGACCTTAAAGCAAGCTGAGCATTCAGGAATTAATGCCTCTGAATTGTGGCAATGGAGAAGACCCTTGAGAGTTCCTTGGACTGCAAGGAGATTAAACCAGTCAATCCTAAAGAAATCAACCCTGAATATTTATTGGAAGTACTGATGCTGAAGCCGAAGCTCCAAAACTTTGGCCACCTGATGCAAAGAGCTGACTCATTGGAAAAGACTCTGATGCTGGAAGATTGAGGGCAGGAGAAGAAGGGGACGACAGGATGAGTTTGTTGGTTGGAAACATTGACTCAACGGACATGAATTTGAGCAAACTCCAGAGATAAAGAAGGACAGGGAAGCCTGTTGTGCTGCAGTCAATAGGGTCACAAAGAGTCAGACACAACTTAGTGACTGAAAAACAATATGTATATGTGTGATTGGTGAAGCATTTTTAGAATACAGAAATTGCTAAGATACAAAATATTCAATAATATTTTTGCCCTATGAAATAATGCATCCTTCAAGCTATATTAAAGTATCATGTAGAAAATCAGTCAAGGTGTTCATGATGTCCTAAGAGTAAAATTAGGTTACAAAGAGGCATCTGTTTCAACTATGAATAATTCTGTTGGGGGAAAATAATGAATGCCTATTTTGTTTATTGTGTTTTATTTATATATTACTACAACAACTGCTGAAATGTATATTTACTACTTATGTTATTTCTCCCAGTGTCTTAACAGGCTCAGGGCTCTTGAACATCCTCCTCTTTCTCTTCATGCAGTTGTTATTGTTCTGTCACTAAGTCATGTCCGATTCTTTGTGATCTGTAGACTGCAGGCTCCCCTGTCCATAGAGTTCTCCAGGCAAGAATACTGGAGTGGGTGGGCAGCCATTCTCTTATCCAGGGGATCTTCCAGATCCAGAAATTGAACCCACGTCTCCAATACTGCAGGCAGATTCTTTACCATCTGAGCCACCAGGGAAGCCCAGTAAGTAAAACATAATCATTTAAAAATGTCATCTGACTTCAATATGTGTTTTGTTTCTTCTCCATAAATTTCACACCCTCTGACCCTTTTCACATTTCTCAGATTATTCTGCCTTTATTATTGCCTTGTGGTGGCCGGGTCTCGGCTGTTTCTTGGACCCGTTATTTTATGTGAATTAGTAACTGAATGATGATTATGCCTGAAGGAGTGTTGCTATATAAACAGTCTTATTTTCATTGATCTGTTGCCATCTATGATTTGGAAAGTTAAGGGAGGATGTTGAAGGGACCATGAGTGGGTGAGAAAGAAATGCTACAGGGCGAAAAACATCAATTCTTGAATTTCATAATATATGATAAAAGTTGGTATGTTGTTTATTTCAGTAAAACATGAACCAGACTTTAAGCTGTTTCTGAGTTACAAAGAAGTAATCTGTCAAGTGGAACAGAGAATTTAAAGTGAAATGGTAGCTTTTTGGGGGAGACACGTCAACAATAGAATAGAGAACACATATAGCTGAAATTTCCATCAGTGTAACATTCTCAAGGGAAACTTCCCAACAATAACTTAAGACACTTGTAATGAAATATAGAGTCAAGTAGTACTCAGACCAGGTACATAATATCTTATAATTTAATCATAAATACATGATGCCCAAACTACATTGATAATAAATTTATACTTATCATAAAACATTTTAATGCATCTCATAAAAGATAGTGCATGAGGCATGAAGTTTGTTCATATCCAAATAAGAAAGAATTTGCATGACACGTTCTTCTGTCTTCAGGCACTGAAAAAAAAAACTGGTATTTTTTGTTTGTTTTATCTCACATATAATTCTGTGCCATCAGTGCTTTGTATTTCTAAAATTTGGCATAACTAACTTTAAAAATTCAACATAAGAGATTCCAGAACATGAACCATACCATTTGAGAGTTAAAAAAAACATATAAAAATAATAGGGTTATTCTAAAAATTTTAGGAAGCATGTGAGTGATGATTGATTTCAATTTAACACCATAAAAACAAGGAAAGGAGAGTTAATTTCCATTATATTCTGAAGTTAAACTCTATAAACACTACCAAGTGAATAAAAGAGTCATTTAATGGTCAGGCAAAGTAGTATCAACGTTTGGCATGAAACGTTATTTTGCAATTTTCAACTAAACTAGGTTAAAAAAAATTTCAAAGTAACTCTGTCTTACTCCCTTTCTCTGGCTCTGTCACACACACAGCCATTTTAAAAAGAAAAATAAAGCTTTCATGTGCAGTGTTAGTCATGACAAAAGTACATTATGAGTATCCCCAAGTTAAAAGTGTCAGAGTAAAATAATATATCATAATTTAACTGCCAATTATCTAAAATGAGAGTATATAATTAGGTCACTGAGTATATGAGATCCAAAGTTTGTCCATTATGCAAAGTCATAATTAGAACCAAAATGCAAATATATTCTTAATTAATAAATTATACTTAAAACAATCTTAAAGAAAACCAATGTGTTACCTGACAGATAAGCCTGAAAGAGGAATTAGGAATGTGGAGTCAAGATATCTTACTCTTGGGCAGAAAATAACTTCAGGGAGTCTGCATTCTTCTCATCTGGGCAAACTTATAGGTTTGGATTCAACACTGTAGTGTGGTTCAAACCTGCAGTGATCGAGTAGATAGAAACACCTAATTCTGGAGTTTAATAGCAGACTGGTTTGACACATTCCAATTTAAACTTTTATACATTTTTTTGTTTGTTTTTCAATACAGCTGAAAAAGCAAAACTATATAATAAAGGAATGTAAGTACTTTTAATACACATAGGAATGAATCAGAAGTGTACAAAATTTGTATCATAAGGTACAACATTTATTTCTGATTTTGTACCTATTTGCATATAACGTGTTTTCATAGACAGAAAACATTTTATTTTGCCCTAATTTCATTTAGAACTTTTGTCATTGTTCCAAATTTAAAGATTGTCAGTGGAACAGCTTTAATGTTGATGGGCTGCACTGAATTTTTAATTTTCTTTTATCCCTAGAATGGTCCTGGACCTTTTGTTAGGATTTTGAAAATGAACGCTTGTTATGAAGTGTGACATGTTTTGTTAAAATGACTGAGATGTTGGAAAACAAGAAAAGAGCAAGACTATTTCACTGTGAGAAAATTATGTGTATATTTTGTGGGCTTACCAGGTGGCTCAGTAGTAAAGAACCTGCCTGCCCATGCAGGAGAAGCAAGAGATGAAAGTTCAATCCCTGGGTCACAAGATCCACTGGAGAAGCAGATGGCAACCCACTACACTATTCTTGCTTGGGAAATGCCATGGAGAGAGGAGCCTGGTGGGCTACAGTCCACAAGGTCGAAAGAGTCAGACATGACTGAGTGACTGAGCACACACATACACACTCACACACACACACACAAATACATATATATTTCCCCCCCACTGGCATAACGCAACCATTTTAAGTACCCAGTTTGACACAGAAAGCATACTCTTTACTGAGCTTTAGTAACTATCATCATATGAGCTTCCCTGGTGGCTTAGAAGGTAAAGAATTCACCTGCAATGAAGAGATGGGTTCAATTCCTGGATCAAGAAGATCCCCGGGAGAAGGGGATGGCTACCTATCCAGGTATTTTTGTCTGGAGAATTCCATGGACAGAGGAGCTCAGCGGGCTACAGCCCGTGGGGTCTCAAAGAGTCAGACAAGACTTGAGTGACTAACACTTTCACTTTTTATTTTCCAATATATGGAATTGAGAACACAATTGTTCACAGCCAATTATCCAAGCATTTTCTTGATCTTTACATTTTTATAATTTCATAATTAAATTACAGATCTATTTTCTCAAAAATAAGAGCATTTAAATTTGTATTAAATTAAGCTTAAATAGTATTTAAGTTGTTGCTGTTCAGTCACTGCCTTGTCTCTTTATGACTCCTTGCAGTCCCCATCTGCAGTGATTTTGAAACCCAAGAAAATAAAATCTGACACTGTTTCCATATTTTCCCCCACCTATTTGCCATGAAGTAATGGGACTGGATGCCACAATCTTAGTTTTTTGAATGTTGAGTTTAAGCCAGGTTTTTCACTCTCTTCTGTCATCTTCATCAAAAGGTTCTTTAGTTCTTCTTCACTTTCTGTTATAAAGGTGGTGTCATTTGCATATCTGAGGTTATTAATATTTCTCCCAGCAATCTTGATTCCAGCTTGTGCTTCTTCCAGCCCATCATTTTGCATAATGTACTCTGCATAGAAGTTAAATAAGCAGAATGACAATATACAGCCTTGATGTACTTTCCCTTGGAACCAGTCAGCTGTTTCATATCCAGTTCTAACTGTTGCTTCTTGACCTGCATACAGGTTTCACAGGAGGCAAGTAAGATGGTCTGGTATTCTGTTCTCTTCAAGAATTCCCCACAGTTTGTTGTGATCCACACAGTCAAAGGATTTAGCATAGCCAGTAAAGAAGAAGTAGATGTTTTTATGGAATTCCCTTGCTTTTTCTATGAGCCAATGGATGTTGACAATTTGATCTCTGGTTCTTCTGCCTTTTCTAAATCCAGTTTGTACATCTGAAATTTCTTAGTCCACATGCTGGTGAACCCTAACTTAAAGGATTTTGAGCATTACCTTGCTAGCATTGAAATGAGTAATTTCATATACAGACATTTATTTATATTTGTATGTATTTAATGTATATACGGGCTTCCCTCGTGGCTCAGAGATTAAAGCATCTGCCTGCAATGCGGGAGACCTGGGTTTGATCCCTGGGTTGGGAAGATCCCCTGGAGAAGGAAATGGCAACCCACTCCAGTATTCTTGCCTGGAGAATCCCATAGGTGGAGGAACCTGGTGGGCTACAGTCCACAGGGTTGTAATGACAGCTAAGTTTTTCATCTATAGAAAATTCTATTGAGGGAGCCATAGGGTCATATCTTTATCCTGGACAAATGACCAGTTAGAAGAACCACTTCTTATTATGTAAGTGTTCAATGATTCTTTAATATATTTTAGAAGAAAACAGAGTTCAGAGTTATAATCCTTGCCCTCAAGAGATCTGTCTGTTACAGAAAGTGAGCTTCCTACTCACTTTCCGGCTTCTGATTATTTAATAGGATTTTTATTCTCAAATGATTATTTGAGTCAGTCATTTGGCCATATTCTGCCTTTTCCTCCTTAAAGATTATTAGACGCATAATATGGAAGACTCACCTCCCACATTCTCTTCAGAGAAGCACTATAGCATGCAGATAGTGGTGCAGACCACAAGCGCTCTCCATCTTCAAGGTCTTCCTCAGAGCACAGAGTCCCCACCTGAGGTCACATCATTCCTGCGGTAGCCCATATCCAGGAACTGACATCAGGAGCGGCCAAAATCCGGTCATTTAAGACTCACTGAGGGACAAGTCTGCCAGACCGCATGTACTTCAGGGCTCTCCGTGTGTTTGGCCAAAGCTTTGTTGGGGTAGCCTCAAGGCTTGAATTCTTTCTTTGCCCAGTTGTTCTGCCAGAGCCTTTCTTCCCCTGGGCTGATACTTGATAAATATCCTTCACACCAAAGGATATTGATGTGCTATTGTTCCATTTCTGCTTCTAAAGATTATAATCTGTAACAATATAAAATCAGAAGCGGACAGTGGTTATAAAATGGACAAGAAGTGATTTCATTTTGACATCTCATTTTTTTGTGTGTCTAATGCTACGGGAATGTGGATTATATTCTTAAAGTTTATATTATACTTTCAGATGATTATTTCTTCAAAGCTACATAATTGAATATAACTTCTGTTGGCTTCTTCAGTTCTAGGTGCAAATTTGAAAGTGATATTTTACATCTTATTGCTATTGTTGTACCTTCTCCGATGAATCAGAATAATGGGTGTTGCATACATCCTCTGTGGTAGTCAAGTTGGTTCTGTTCGCTCTGCACAGGGGGTATTATCTTCTTTGAAATTCTCACAAAGAGAAGATCAAAGTAGCCAGATCATCTCAAACCATAGATTATGAGTCAAGCAGGGTTGGCCCAAGATGAGTATCTGATGTGTATTTAGTCATAGGGTGAGTCAGTGTTCTAATCAAGGGCAGAGTTAATCAGTTGGGTTTCTTTGCTCACCATGTGAAACCTTCAAGTGCTTTTTCCAGAAGGAATATACATGCATTCTTTTGGTACATTTGGTTTTGCCTGTGCATCATTGTATTTCTCTTCCCACCACCACAAGACAAATAAATTAATTGCAGTCAAAAATAAAGTCATGAGCCTCTGGCAAGCTAAAATTAAGAACAAAATATGAAAAGGGTGTTTTCCTCTGTACTTTAAGATGTAAAATGGATATTTCACAGCTGGGTAGGGAGAGAAACAGGGAGATGAAGTGATTCACTCCAGATCACAAGCCAAGTTGGTGGCAAGGCTGGAACTAGAATCCTGATGTAGAGGCTGATGTTTAACCACATTATGCTGCATTCCAATGAGACTTCTTTGATTGACTAATATTGATGTAACTAAAAAGACACCTCTTCAAAGTCAACATTTCACTGATATTTGCTGAGCATCTACTATGTGCCTGGTACTGCTTTAGGCATAGTACAAAAGGGCAATGTATCCAATAGACAGGATTTTTGTTGTCAAGGTGTTTACTTTCTGGCAAAGATCAATTTTCAATCCTGCTAAAGCCACCTATAGTGTAGCAATAACAGAATAACTATTTAGACACAGAAGATAATGAAAAAAATTTCCCTGACTATTTCTCTGTTCATGGGTATCTCTAGGCAAGAATATTAGAGTGGGTTGTCATTTCCTTCTCCAGGGGATCTTCCTTGACTGGGGATCAAATCTCTGTCTCCTGCATTGGCAGGCAGATTTTTTACCACTGAGCCATCAGGTAAGCCCTGTAATTCTATATAGAGCAACATTTCTTTCTTGACCCTGGTTCCATCAGACTAGAGCAAGGCTGTACTATGGAATATGTTAGCAATGGTCCCAGTTCACCTGATTAGCCTTTTTTGATAGCTGCTTAGAAGTGTCGTAACATTAAGTTACAAAGAGAATATTGTTATAAATGAGATTTTGAGTTTGAATAGCAAACAACCATGTTTTTCTAAATTATTGGACCATGTTTTTGTAAACTAATGTAACATTTAATGTTGCTGTTATATCTAATGTTAGTGTTAACTTTAACATTATAATATTTAAAAATAATTACTTAGGCAACTTATTTTTCTTTGCAGAAAATCTGCAAGCAAGTTGTCAGAACAGTAGTTGTTCAATTCCCAATTCATTATGAGTTTTTAATGGTCCCCATTGCGACCCCATGGACTATACAGTCCATGGAATTCTCCAGGACAGAATACTGGAGTGGGTAGCCTTTCCCTTCTCCAGGGATCTCCCCAACCCAGGGATTGAACCCAGGTCTCTGGCAGATTCTTTACCAGCTGAGCCACAAGGGAAGCCCCTTTCAATTGTCAGAAGAGCTCAGTTAAGGAAACTCAAGGAATCATGGACTCCATGAAGTATAAAGTAAAACAAGGTCTTAAAAAGTGATTTGTTAATAGATTTTGATGTTCTCATTTTATAGCCCCTTGTGCATCACTGTCATATCACTTAGTACAACTTGAACTAAGCAGATTCAATTACTTCTTTTAAAATATTTCTCTTAATGGAGAAACAGCATGGTTGTGATTAACAGCAAGGACTCAGAAGCCAGTCTATTTTGCTACCACCACTCCCTCTGTAGCATTGGACATGTTACTAAACTCCCCTGGTTACTCCTTCCAGATAATCACAATGGTATGATCACTCACACTCACCTAGAGCCAGACATCCTGGAATGTGAAGTCAAGTGGGCCTTAGGAAGCATCACTATGAACAAAGCTAGTGGAGATGATGGAATTCCAGTGGAACTATTTTAAATCCTAAAAGATGATGCTCTGAAAGAGCTGCACTCAATATGCCAGCAAATTTGGGAAACTCAGCAGTGGCCACAGGACTGGAAAAGGTCAGTTTTCATTCCAATCCCAAAGAAAGGCAATGCCAAAGAATGCCCAAACTACTGCACAATTGCACTCATCTCACACACTAGTAAAGTAATGCTCAAAATTCTCCAAGCCAGGCTTCAGCAATATGTGAACCATGAACTTCCAGATGTTCAAGATGGTTTTAGAAAAGGCAGAGGAACCAGAGATCAAATTTCCAACATCTGCTGGGTCATCAAAAAAGCAAGAGAGTTTTAGAAAAATATCTATTTCTGCTTTATTGACTATGCCAAAGCCTTTGACTGTGTGGATCACAAGAAACTGTGGAAAATTCTGAAGGAGTTGGGAATACCAGACGACCTGGCCTGCCTCTTGAGAAACCGGTATGCAGGTCAGGAAGCAATAGTTAGAACTGGACATGGAACAACAGACTGGTTCCAAATAAGAAAAGGAGTACATCAAGGCTATATACTGTCACCTTGCTTATTTAACTTCTATGCAGAGTACATCATGAGAAATGCTGGGCTGCAAGAAGCACAGGCTGGAATCAAGATTGTGGGGAGAAATATCAATTACCTCAGATATGCAGATGACACCACCCTTATGATAGAAAGTGAAAAAGAAATAAAGAATCTCTTGATGAAAGTGCAAGAGGAGAGTGAAAACGTTGGCTTAAAGCTCAATATTCAGAAAACTAAGATCACGGCAACCTGTCCCATCACTTCATGGGAAATAGATGGGGAAACAGTGGAAACAGTGTCAGACTTTATTCTTTTGGGTTCCAAAATCACTGCAGATGGTGATTGCAGCCATGAAATTAAGACACTTACTCCTTGGAAGGAAAGTTATGACCAACCTAGATACCATATTAAAAAGCAGAGGCATTACTTTGTCAACAAAGATCCGTCATCTGGTCAAGGCTATGGTTTTCCCAGAGGTCATTTATGGATGTGAGAGTTGGACTATAAAGAAAGCTGAGCACCAAAGAATTGATGTTTTTGAACTGTGGTGTTGAAGAAGACTCTTGAGAGTCCCTTGGACTGCACGGAGATCCAACCAGTCCATCCTAAAGGAGATCAGTCCTGGGTGTTCATTGGAAGGACTGATGTTGAAGCTGAAACTCCAGTACTTTGGCCACCTCATGCGAAGAGCTGACTCATTTGAAAAGACCCTGCTGCTGGGAAAGATTGAGGGCAGGAGGAGAAGGGGACGACAGAGGAGGAGATGGTTGGATGGGGTCGGAAAGAGTCAGACACAGCTGAGCGACTGAACTGAATTGAACTGAATGCATTGAATAATGTCCAAAGTTCATGTGAGGCTGAGAATCCTCACCAGCCAGAGTGAAGACCTTGATGCTGGGAAAGATTGAAGGCAGGAGAAGGGGACGACCGAGGATGAAATCGTTGTATTGCGTCACAAACTCAATGGACATGGATTTGGGTAGACTCCAGCAGTTGGTGATAGATAAGGAAGCCTGGCGTGCTGTGGTTCATGCGGTTGCAAGGAGTCAGACACGGCTGAGCAACTGAACTGAACACAGAGTGATTATAAGACTTAAATAAGTTATGATTTGTGACATGCCTGGACTAATGCTTATCATGTTATATCCTTATTTAAAATATAAATAAAATTTTAAAACTACTTTTCTACTATTAATAGAAAGAAGAAACATATCTGTCTTAATTCTTGCTTGTATCCTTCTACAGCCATAGTTACATGTGGAGTTGTTCAATAAATTAGTATTTAATAAAAGACTGACAAATATTGGGGACCAGAAATGGTAAAAAATTCATACATCTTTGGTGCAGTAGATCTTGACTAATATAACAGGGTTAATGTTACTACTGATTGTGGAGTCTCTCCCTGGGTGCTGCACAAATATCATTTTTACTTGACATTACAGTAGCCCTAAAATAGAAGAATCAAATCTCAACCTCACAGATTAGGTCACTGAAATTTAAAGAGGCTAAATAACTTGTCCAAAGTCACAAAAGTAGTCTGACCAGAGCTTAGCTCAGATCCAGGTCATTTTGGTGTCAAAGTCCATTTTCCTCCCCTGCTATTCAATCTGTCCGCAAGAAAGAGTGTTTGGTGATATCAGGTAGGAAAGATTGAAATTCACAAGGAAAAATTTATAGGCACCTAAGAAAGACAATATTACAGGATGTAATTACATATTACAAATACAATAGTACATAAGAGTCTTTCAAAGACAACTCATCTTTCAGGCTGTCTTCTAAACAAACACTGAACCCAATGATTTTAGCAATATTCCACATAATTTGCTAACATTTTTTACTGCTGTCAGTTTATTGCAAAACTAGAGACTAAGTTTGAAGTCATGTTAGTTTGGTCTAAAGTATACTTAAGCAAACTGTCAGTACTTCTAAAGTTCAGAATTTTTATAGAATGCATATAAGATATTTCCTCAGTGAGAAATTGAAGAGAGAACCACTGTAATTTGATTTTGTGCAAATGAAAAAAAAAAGTCAAAAATCATTACATACTTAGTCATAAACCATAGTGCATAAGCCACAATTCATAAGCCTACATTCAGATCTATGAATTTAGAAATTTAGAAAATGAAGGAAAATGAGCAGAAGAGCCGGGTGGTTGTTGGAAATGATGCAAAGCTACCCGAGGAATCTTATGATAGAAACTCACTCAGCCTGAAGAATTCACGAAGCAAAATTTCAGGAAGAATGAAATTGACTTTCCTGACCACACCTTATCTATCCTTCCTGAACTGAGCCTTGTGTCCTGATTTCATTTTACTGTGACATCTTATAAACGGATTCCTGCGGGGCATATTGAACCTATGTCAGTAATAACATGATGCAACATAATCATCTAGCACAAGGAAGTTGCTCTTCATAAGAAGAAGACACAGGACACAGAGACACAGAAGGATTTTGATAAAGATCAACATGACACGGTAGCCACCTGAGCAACATTATCACCTCATTAAATAGCTCTGATCTACCCTTATCATTCCATAAAACATCAACAAATCATGCTTAGCTGATCATAACTAAAGACTGAATACCTTCTCCTCTGTTTAAAAACATTGTTTTGAAATTCTTTTCAAGGGACAGTCACTCTCTAAAATCTAAAACAAGCCAGAGATGGATGGTACCAGGAGAAAAACTGAAATTTTAGTTTTTGTTTTTGTGTGTGTGTGTGTGTGTGTCTTATTTACAACTGGATCTACTTTTTGTCTTGTTTGTGATTCAATTCTATTTGTCTGCTTAGCACCCAGTTTAAAGCTGCAAATTTACAGCTCACTGACTGTGGTGTCAAAACACATTTTGTGTTATTGCTGTACGAAATCAACTCTTCACAGTAATTGACTACAAGAAGGCAAATTTCAAATTTAGTTACAGCAATTAAACAAGGATTTCTACGTTTGTACAAAGTTCCGCTCTCACTTATTCGTAAGTGCTCTGATAGGTCTTTGAAATAAAAACATGATTATGTAAAGAAGTAATGGGTGATATAGCAAAGGCCTGAGAGTGGGTCTGCTCTAGAGAGCGGGAGGTCACTCTCTTGTTTTCAGTAATTTTCCCGAAAAATTAATTGGAAAACTTAGTTCCTTTCAGCCATTAAATGGGGAAATTGAACCAGTTGACCCTAAAGGACATTTTCCAGGTTTTACTTTCTATGAAAAAAAGCAACCTCATGAAATATGTGGTGAGAGCTGATAAATGAGTGATTCCCTTTGTGAATGACCTAGAGTTTGTCATAAAAACAGAGAGAAGATAGACTTAGGATGGCAAAGGCAAGTGGAAATGGCAGCTCTTTGTGAGATATTATAATCAATAAACCATTGCAGACTGTTCTTTGTGGAGTTCCTTCTCTCCAGGCAGCATTTTGTCACGGTGTTTAAAACTCTTTTCTCATACCAGGTAGGTGCCAGCCCATTCTATGCATGAGGAAAGCATTCTTTAACATATCCCTTGCACGGTACTGAGAAAGATTTAAGCCAAGGTATGTCAAGTCTAAAAGTAAAAATAAAAAAGTGGAAGTGTTAATTGCTCAGTCATGTCTGATTCTTTGTGACCCCATGGACTGTTGTCTGCCAGACTCCTCTGTCCATGAGATTTTCCAGACAAGGATACCAGTGTGGGTTGCCATTCCCTTCAATGGCTCTTTCCCACCCAGGTTTCAAACCGGGGTGTCCTGCATTGGCAGGCAGATTCTTTACTGTCTGAGCCACCAGGGAAGCCCCAAAAGTAAAAGGAGGTGTCGAGAAGTCAGATACTGTATTTTGAAATCAACAAGCCAAAGCAAGCAAGCAAGCAAACAAACAAAAAACAGATCTTAACTCACAGCACGACCCTCTTTCACAGTAAGAAGAGTGCATGCTTCTGTCTTTTGGGCACTCTTCTGAACAAACAGAAGTACGTGTGAGCGCTCTGGGGCTGAATAGCATGGCCACGGTGGAATGTTGTGGTAATATAAATTACAGAGAAGATGCATGGCTTTTCATCTCATGCCCTCACCGCAGATGTCTGTGGGATGAAAGCAGGAGTTGCTGCCAGCTACCCAAGTCCTGCAGTGCTGACACCCTGTAATCGTTTGCTGGATTCCTAACCTCCCTCTTCATCCACCAAACCTCCTCTCAGGGCTGCTTTATGGTACACATTTCAGTAGAAAAAAAACCAACTCGCATTGCAATTAATTTTGCCTTGATAATTTCACAACATCCTTTGAGATCACAATAACCCCCGGGATATTGTGCAATTGGGGCTAGAAATCTCTTGCTTAAGGTCCTAACTTTGTGAAAGAAAAGCAGGTGAAAGTGAGAAAATTGATCTCATTTAAAACAACTGAGTTGGCATTAGTAGCAAGGAATGAAAGGACTGGTAATGCTGGTAAAAGTTTATCTCGTCCAAGTTAACATTTTTAGTGTTCCTATTCTTTACAGTATTTTTCTAGGCAATGCACTGTTGCTCACCCTGAAAAAAAGATTGTGCTATTTTGTGGGTTTTTTTATCCCCCTCTGGGACAAGCCTTCTGTAACCTACCCTGACTCATCCATGTTAATTTAAAATAATATAAATAAGCAAATACATGACTCAATAAATGTGATGAGTAAAGAGAAAACCGTGTTTCGCTGGCAACCCAGTCCTACATTTTAATTAAAAAGCATGTCTCACACGCCATCAATAAGTTTTCAAGTGACCTGTCATGACCAGCTCTAATCACAAGCGTGTCATTCACTTGTTTGTAATAAATTGGCAGATTATGCTAATATAAGAAAGGAAGGCTATCCATTTTAGGTGTGCCAGACAAGTGATGCCATCAATTTCAAAATTTATGATATGCCCTTGAAAGAGGAAGATGGTTAAGGATAGGATTTCACAAACAGAATAAAATGTTACAGAGGATAATCAATTATATATAGTTGACAAATAGGTGGAGAAAAACATTGTAAAATACTATGATTTCCTAATGGTCAAACGCTCATATATTCAATGTCACCTTTTGTGCCTATTAATCTTTCAACAAAAGGAACTCTGATGATAGCAGATGTGTCAGTGATCAAGTTTGGGAAATTGATATTTTATTATAAGTATTTGACTAAAAATGTCATAAAGATTCCATTGATTGGGAGTCAAATTTTCTTAGTTCAAGAGATAAGAAAGCAATACAAAATAAGATAATATTAATTCTACCAATAAAGTTTTAAAAATCACTATGTGATTTCTTCTATAGAAAAATCATTTAAGTTAGTTCACATGCTCACGTTTATATAAATGAGAGTTTGTAGTGACAGTGGGGATTTAGAGGCTCACAAGAGAATCCAGGGTAGATTTACGGTCAGATAGAGCAATAAGATTATAGCTTAATAGGCACAGTTAAGTATATCTTATATCCTACAGTTATACCCAAATCCAGTTGCTTGTCTTTAATTAAAAGATTATATTTCGTCCTGAAGCCCACTTTCAAAACACATGAAAAATCCTTTCATAAAACTGGAAAAATATATTTACACTACATTACTTATGAGCAGACCAAAGATCATCAATTTGTCTATGCTTATCAACCTAAAAACAAAAACACATAGCAGACAAGCAAAGCAAGTTAAACCCTTAAATCTTAGACTTGCATTTAGCCATTTTTATTTTACACAAAGTTGATGCATTCAAGCATGCACACACACACACACACACACACACACACACACACACACACAAGCATATCCATGATACCCAACATAAAAGATAATTGATTACTTCTAGAAAGTTCTGGAAGTATTTATTGTACTGACATTTATCACATTTGAAAAATGTTCACATTAAGACATTAGTTGCTTATTGTATGAAATTTCCATATAGTCTGTCACTGACCCAGCATAACAAAAAGATAAATTTATTTATTATGAATAGTCTTACTTGGGTAATTTAAGAATATTTGATCTCAAATGAAATTTGGCCCCAATTGTTCAATTTCTTTTAATAGCTGATATGATTTTATATGCTATCTGCTATAAAGTAACTCCATACTTTTTTCTTAATCTTAACTATAATTTCTAGATACTTTTTAAAGCAAACAGTTGCTTTTCAGATAAAAACGATATATTTTAAAACATTCTAAAATGAGGTCATTTGGAACATATTACAGTTTTTGTTAAGAAATCTTTTCCTGAACATTTGTAAAACTCAGAGAGTAACACATTTTATCAAGTACAGTGTGTACTCATCTTCTGGGGATGTTCTTTCTCACTGTGATTTGAATCTTTCTGTGTGTGTGTTAGTTGCTCAGTCATGTCCGGCTCTTTGTCACCCCATTGACTGTAGCCTGCCAGGCTCCTCTGTCCATGGGATTTTCCCAGAAGGATACTGGAGTGGGTTGTAATTCCCTTCTCCAGGGGATCTTCCTGGAGGGAAAGAAGGATCTTCCCAGGGATCGAACCCAGGTCTGCCATGTTGCAGGCAGACTCTTTACCATCTGAGCCATCAGTTTCCGATTTGAAATGATCCTTGTTTTGTATATGCAAGTCTATGGAATTCAGATGATGGATTCATACAGGTCACATTTCTCCATCCAGTGTCTAACTGATTTTATCAGTTTGTTTTTTTCATAAAGAAAGAAATAGTTTAAAATAAAATCATCAATACCTCATCTGTAATAATCACCAAATAAATTTCCATCCCCAATAGTCACCCTTTATTGGCTTCACCCATTTCCTAGTGGGCACATTTTTGACTCTAGATCAAACAGTTTTTTATGGAAGAACCATTCTTACGTGTTTTACAAAAGCATTTTCCTGTTCTGAGTTAGTTCATCGAAATGCATCCTGCCAGCACAAGACCCTTTAATGCTCTCTTATGTTTTAAAGATTTAAAAAACCCCCTTCAGATGTGTCTAGAGTCTAAAATTAAGTTGTTTTTCTCTTCTCCTGTTTTTAAACCTCTCAAAGAATAAGTAATATTACTACCTGGCCTGAGATATGATCTTTTAAAATATATGTGGCATTAACATAATTCTACGATGCAAAAGTACAAAGACTGAAAGACCAAGGACAGAGGAGAGGAGTCATGTTTTCTCAAGACTTGCATTATGCTGAACGTGGAATAAGTCCAAAATGGAATTAACTCCAAATGTTTCCTGCTTTCTTCCATCATAATAGTTTCATATTTCCTTCATTTCATGTCTTCCACGAGTTTCACATTTAAAGCTGTCATCTTTGAAAACACTGAACGTATTTATGCCATGCCTGTTTCCTGATATATATTTCAGTCTATCATATTCTAGTAGTTACTAGACAAAAAAAGAGATTTCAGATTTATGTGTAACAGAGAACTTTAGATTAGGGAAGAAATGCATCTCTCTCATGCCAACCTTAAAATAAATCTCCCTTCTTATTCTAAAAAATATGACAATATTGGTGAAGTTATTTTTCCCATTAAGCTGCAGAAAACCAAATTAGACCAAGCTCATGTTAAGAAGGCAATGGAGACAGGATAAAAAACAAAAACAGAACAGAAGGAAATATTAGGTCATGATGACAGTTAACATATAATCCACATTCCTATGGTTAGGGTCATATTAAGATCTTTATTTATAAAAGAGCATTACATTAAATCTTTCATAATATGCTGATATAAGTATTCTCAACCCCTGCAGGTTATAGATGTTAAGTAAAACTGGCCTGGGGTCATGCAATCAGAATCAAAATTAAATTTAACCGATCGGATTCCCCTAATCACATTTCTCATTTCTCCTTTGAATAATCTCTGCAACTATTACACCTCAGTGCTGTTGCAAAAGACTATGAAGGAGAAGGGAAGACATAGAAGAAGGGAAAGGAGAAGCTGTAGGAGGAAGGCGACGTGAGGAGGAGGAGAAAGGGGAGGAAGCTGGCATGATGGGACATTACCACTAACTGTATGTAGGTTCTCACTATTGATATCAATTTAAAATGGCATTCCTTGATTGGATCGCTATTGTTTTGAGTACCTAGCTTCCCAGTAGATTTCTGTGCAAAATAGAAAAAAAAAAAAAAAAAAAGAGGAAGGAAAGGAGAAGGAAGAGGAGAGGAAGAAGGGGCAGAGGAGGAGGAAGAACAGGCAGAGAGAAACGACTACTCCATCTAAATATTAATAACACATCTACTCAAATCAGACATTAGCAGGAGGGTGTTTATAGCTTCAGTGCAATTCTTTTACTGCACAGTAGAGACACTGAGCTGGCTCTTGCCTCTCAAATTCAAATGTCAATGTAATGGCTAACTCATGCAAACAGTCTTTGTTTCCTGGGAATGAGCCAGTCAAGCAATAAAATTTCGATGAGAAAAGCGTCATGATGCTTGTTTGTGGTACGTTAAATAGTGCCAACTGCTACTACAGATGAAATACACGGAGTTGTGAGAGCAAGAAAGCAATTGATTGAGTACACTCTTTCATCTTGAGAAATAATCTTTTGCCTCAATATGAGCTCTTTCCTTCGCCTTTTCCCATTTTGTCAACCCGACAGTTTCTTCTCAACCGTTTTAAGAAGGGAGATAGGACCATCTATGACATGGAATTAAGCGTTTCCCCAATAAGAGTCACAATTGTACTATTTTCATACTTGCTTCATCAGTAATGGAATGTTTGAGTGCTTGTGGATATGAATAAAAGGATCTTCCTGCCAAAACTTAAATCCTAATCGAAGACAGGTAAAATGACTAAAAACTAGGTTTCACAGAATGAGCCTATAATTTTGACTGTAAAATATCCCTCCTCATCAATCAGCACTGGTCAGGGGCCTAGGTTTAGACTTCAGAGCATATTTTTTTCGGTCTAAATTTGTCAAAATAATGTGTATATTCAGTTACTTTATGAAACTACATCCAAGTAAATATGTGGGGAAAAAATAGAGACTTTCTTTTATATTTTCTTACTTCTGAAAATTACTCACTAATCTGTTTAACCATTTGTAAAATTATTAAAGAAAAATTATACAAATATTAATTGGAGTATAGATTTCTCTGATGAATAAAACATGTGTTAGTCTTGTAGTGTTTCCTCAATGTTGGACAAAGATTTTCATTTCTATAATGCCAGTTCCTCTATTGACACAAGATTTTCTTGGCTACTAAGTTTAATCCATAAGGCCCTGCTCTAAATCGACTACTTTTGTCATTATCAGGAATATACAAACCTGTATTTCCTTCTTAACCTGTGCTTTGGAGTAAAACTGAATTTATAACAGACCTTGCAAGAGCTATCTTTTTCAAAGATAATTAAATACATGAAGAGATGTATTTATATACCTCATTGAGATATTATGTCCTTTGCAGGATATATCCAATTGTATTTAAGCCTTTGCTAGTGATAGAAAAATTCAGACAGTATCACTTCTTTATGGCTGAGCAGTGCTTCTTTGCTATTACATCTTCCTTCCCATTTCACAGATTGTGACAAAGCTTCCCTTCAGTTCCAATGCTACTCAGCTTCCAAAGTCTGGTGGCAATCTCACCACTTCCTGAAATATCCAAGAACCCTTCTGAATCTGACTATTCCTTCATTGTGAAAAAGGCAGATGGTGAGTGGCACTCAGATTAAATCTAAGGAGACCTGCTACACCCCACAAGTCTCTTTGCAGGGAGAGGGTGTTATAGATGTTGGATGGAGGCTGTATTGAATCCATCAGCCCTCACATTCTTCTCTTCTCAAGAAGGATGTTCCAGATGGTATGTATTAATGTGTATGTGCAATACTTTTGGCACAGAGTAGCGGCAAGATAAAATGTGAAGTAAACAGAGATGAAAAAGAAAGTTACCAATGAAACAAAACTGGAAGCATTTAGGTTTCTAAGTAAAAAAAAAAAAAAAAAACTTCAGAGTATTAGATACTGAAACACATTTAGCTAATTTATCGACACTATTGTTCCTTTGCTAGAAAATAAAATGAAATATCAAAGGCCCAGGCATCTGTTTTTTATCATGGAGTTATTTAAAAATGCTTATTTTCTAAGAGTTAATACATTTAATTTGGTAAACATTGCAATTACATATTGCAATTACATATTTCTATTGCTATTGGTCTTACTCATTTTCTGATTTCATCCCATCATTCATCATTTTATTTCTGAAGCTTTATATAATAATTTAACTCCAGGCATACTGCATCTGATGCACTGAGTTGCCAGGCAATTAATGCAGACCTACAAGTCCTTCAAGCCTGAGCACAGAGACTTATTTTGGTCATAGACTTTGCAGGTAGCTAACCTTGGCCTTAACTTCTATGATAGTTTTTTTTTGTTGTTGTTGTTGGAAGTCAGAGCAGTAGGAACCAAATTCAGTCATCAGAAGCTCTGTACAGAAATTACTCAATATCTGAACTTAAACATGATGTTTATCTTCCCCAGCCTCCTGCAAACTCAAGCATTTGTGGCTGTTGTACTTATACTTTCCATCCTTTCCTCTCTCTAAACCTTTATTTAAACTATTCCTCTTGCTTGAAGGATCATAGTACAACTTGATCATAGTCTGCCCACAGACAGTTCTCTGTGGCTGTCATGTGTTTCTACACATCTTAAGAGCAAAGGTTTCAGAATTCCCTAGTGATCCAGTGGTTAGGACTTCACACTTTTGCTCCTGAGGGCCTGGGTTCAGTCCTTGGATGGGGAACCTACACCTAGGAAGGCAGAGACAATGTCTACTGGAGCAAGCTCAGAATTCTTCCGCAATATATTCCACTACCTATGCAGGCAACCCGTAGCTCCCTTTGCAAATTGTAGGAACCAGCAGAAGAAAATTCTGATACTTTTGTTACTGCTATTGCTCTGAGTAATAAATGGCTTTTGTCTCTGACCCAGTAGTCTTGTGTTTTCTGCCAGCTCCCAAGAAGGTGGACTTGTTAGCTGGCAAACAGGATACATTCTGAGACCCTTCACAGTTCTTGACAGTTTCCTTTCTTTTTCCTTATAGGAATCTTTATTTGATTCATTTTGGTGTGCATATTATATATGTCAGTGTTTTCAAAACCCTCCCTGAAAACAGGGCTGTCCTAGAGTATATTCTAAATAACAGACTATGGGGCCTCTCCTAGAAAATCTAATTCTTTGTTGGCTTAGATGGTAAAGTATCTTCCTGCAATGTGAGAGGCCCTGGTTTGATCCCTGGGTTAGGAAGATTCCCTGGAATCTTGGGGAAGCAAATGGTTACTCACTCCAATACTCTTGCCTGGATAATTCCATGGACAGATGAGCCCGGGTGGCTACAGTCCACAGGGTAACAAAGCGTCAGGCACGACTGAGCAACTAACAAGAGAAAATCTGATTCATAGGTCTGAATTGGGACTTGGAAATCCGCTTGTTGGTTTTAAACAGTCCTTCAAATAATTATTATCTATGGGAAGATAAAAGTATCTAAATATGTATCATCAGTCCAGGTAAATGATAAACCCACCAGCTCTTGTTGGAGTCTTCAAAAAGCTTTAAATAAATAATACTAATACTTCTCCCCTACCTCATTTATGAAAAAGTGAAAAAAATTTTTAAAAGACCAAAAATCACTTTCATTACTGGTAAAGATCAGATTGGAGACATAGTTTTAGTCTATTGCCCAGGTAGGTCTGCCAGTTAAATCCTAAGATTAGACAGATTTATCCATTTGGTTTTAGGCAGAACTGAAGGACAGGGCTTCTCATGAAGAAGGCTCTCACTCAGTGAAAATTAAGACAGAGAACTTTGGAAGTTTTACCATGAGTTTTGACATAGGAAATGAGAATGATAAAAAAAATTAGGCAACAATGAGAATTATAAAGTATTTAAAGTAAGAATTGGAATAATCTGATCACAGAGCCAATATATATTTGTCTTTCACTCTGATAAGTACAGCTTAGAGTTTTAAATTCCCACTTAAGTCATCGTCTTCTGACTCAGAGAGGTTAATAAATTTGCTAATGATCACAAGGTCAATAAATGTTACAGCTAAAATTCAAGTTTCCAACTCTAAAGCCCTCCCATATTGTACAATAATACTAGAGTTACAAATGGTAATTAGGCTGGAGGAGGAAGAGTCAGTGAAAATAGGTAGAAAGTTGTTGCAATAATGGAGATAAAGAACAGTGCATATAGTGAGGGGCTCAGTGAAGAGCATAAATATAAGTAATCTGATTCTATAGAGAATTTTACTTTCATTATTTTCATTTTGATTTATTGAGACCTCAGTGATTCCTTGCCTTGCAGTATTCACTGGAGTAAAAACACAATAAAACCTACACTTTGGATTGAAAAGTTTCATATTTTAATGAGGGACACAAACCAATGCACAGCTACAATAAACTTAGTCATTGTCATTTCAGAATTGCATGTTACATGTACAGTGGAAACTCCTAAGAGTAATCAATTATTCAGAAATGGAGAGAAGAAGGGGAAATCAGGAGAAGTTTTTCCATAAGTAGTTTCAGGAATTAGTGAGACACTCAATACACAGATCCTTTTCTAACACAGAAGTGATATCTTTTAAAGTTTAATATATGCATAAATATACAAAATCAGGAATGGAGAAAAATAGGTAGCTAGTGGGAAGCTGCTGTATACCACAGGGAGCTCAGCTTGGTTCTTGATAATGACCTAGAGGGGCAGGATGGGAGAGGCAGGATGGGTGGTGGGGGTAAAGGGAGGCCCAAGAAGGGGGGGATATATGTATACATATAGCTGATTCGCTTCGTCGTACAGAAGACACTAACACGAAATGGTATGGCAATTATGTTCCAATGAAAAAGTTTATATAAATCACCAAAAACATCTCCTAACCCAGTGATATTTGTCATTAACATTTGATATGGGTTTTGCAAAGCTATTTTTTCTATACAATAATGTACCTTGAGTGAGATTTACTAAAAAGAATTAGCATAATGATACCTTTGGGTTTTGATCTATGGTTGGATGACACGCACTTCTAGCAGTGGACCATGGCAACCTAAATACACCTTCTCAGAGTCCTTGAGTTTTCCACAAGCCACCAGTCTTTATTAGATGGATAACATCCTTATGAATTTCCATTCATTAATTCATTTGGTCAACCAGCCCTGAACCCTTACAATATCCAGGTGCTGGGCTGGCTGCTCCGAGAATAGGATTCAGCTCTAATAATGGATTATCCAGTAAAGTAAGGGATAAGCAGTTTAGTGAGGGATAATCCAGTAATTCTAGTATCTGGAAGTGTACCTTCAAGGAGATATGAGAGTTCTTACCAAGGGATCAACAGAAAGTTTACCATGATTTCAAACTTCCCAGAACTGAAAGTGTAAAAACAAAAAAAGTGCTTGAGTACACTCACCTAACAATACAGTATGTAGCGTGTGTTATCCCTTTTTTCTGAAATGATCTTTCCCTCACTCTTCCCATGACTAACTTCTCCTTCAAGTCTCAGCTCCAATACCTCTTTCTCCTCAGAAAGATTTTATCCCATTGAAAGAAGCACTTGTTAACCACACAAATCACTCTATCATGTCATTATATTTATTTCCTTTAGAGGATTAATCATACTCTAAATTCATTTATTTGTATTTATTACTTGTCTGAATCACTTAAATATAAATTATCAAGCAAAGCACCTGATTGGACTTCCCTGGTGGCTCAGATGGTAAAGAATCTGCCTGCAGTGTAGGAGACCTGGGTTAAATCCCTGAGTTGGGAAGATCCCCTGAAGAGAGTATGACAACCCACTCCAGTATTCTTGCCTGGTGAATCCCCAGGGACAGAGGAGCCTAGAGTCCATGGGGTCACAGAGAGTCAAACATGATTGAGTGACTAAGCACCAGCACCTGACTTAAGCACAACTTAAATACCAGACCAGCCTAAAACCTGAATAAGTGGAACCTTCTCAATTTCTTTGGAGATTACCGTAAACCATCCCAACATCCCCAAGACTTCTCTGAAACCCTTCCAGTTGGCTCTCATTCTGATAAAAAGTGCCTGCTCTACACTGGTATTCGCTGTCCAAGGTATTTTTGCCAGAATGCTGGAGAATGGCCACCTCTCCACAAACTTGAGTCTCTGAAGCTGAATTAAGAAGTGAGAACATTTTAAACTCTCTCATTCTCCTTGTGATATTTACTTCTTGAATATATATCTCTATTTTTTTTCTAATGGTATTTTTAAAAAGTCTCATTATTTCTAAAGCCACAGTAGACATTTTAATATATTTACAGTATTATTTATCCACCATGGTATAGAATCAAAGTGTGACACAAATTCATATTTTTCAGATAACTGAATGTGTCTGTTTCAAGCTCCAACATTTTATTTAATTGTAATCATTTCTATGAAATATTTCCTAAGCTATTATAAAACAATCTATCCTAATAAAATGTACTGAGGATCTAAATTTTTGTTGATTCAACAAAGATGATTATTAGGGACAGAATTTTTTTCTCCATACTTGAATAATAAAAGGAAGACCTTAGATGTGACAGACCTAAAAGAGGGGGAAACAAGTAAAAGAAAAAGATGAATCCAGCACCCCAGTACAAAAAAGGGTGACTCTGGGAAGAAAGAAGATTCCACATATAAGCAACATCATATGATACTATATTCTAATTTCAAATATTCAAATGGTTCCCAGGTTTGAGCGAGTCACCTATAAACATGTGTGCAATGTGTATGGTGTGAAATGTTCTGGCAGAGTTTATGTGTATGGACCATAAAGAAGGCTGTGCACCAAAGAATGGATACTTTTGAACTGTGGTGCTGCGGAAGATTCTTGAGAGTTCTTTGGACTGCAAAGAGATCAAACCAGTCAATTCTCAAGGAAATCAGCCTTGAATATTCATTGGAAGGACTGATGCTGAAGCTGAAGCTCCAATACTTTGGACACCTGATGCAAAGAGCCAACTCATTAGAAAAGACCCTGATGCTGGGAAAGATGGAGGGCAAGAGGAGAAGGGGATGACAGAGGACAAGATGGTTGGATGATATCAATGACTCAATGGACATGAGTTTGAACAAACTCTGGGAGACAGTGAAGGGCAGGGAAGGCTGGTGTGCTGCAGTTCATGGGGTCGCAAAGAGTAGGACAGGACTTAGTGACTAAATAACAACATAACATAATATATATAACATATCTTAATGACAATGTCATAGAGCCAGTGACAGATCTGGCGTTCGAATAATTGTCCTTTATCTGAAACCTACTTTTTGTGATTTTGTATACTTGCTTTGCATCCAGCCTAAGGATAGTCTGGACTCTACAGAGAGCACCCTCTCTGCCCATATGATAACTGGGGCAGGGAAAAACCAGATACACCTTGAAAGTATGTATTTCTGCACTCAGGGTTACTCAATAGGATGATTCTTGCCCTTCCTGCCTCCAAGCCCTTTTCTCCTTGGCCTCAGGTCTGCCATTACTCTGCACTGCAGAGAGCATCTATGCTCGTGAAGCATCCCATTGGCCTGAATACTCAACATCATCATGGCATTGTAACCTTTCCTTGATCAACCTATAGCATCATTTTTTCTCTCTATCTTCCAGATGAAGTTACATAAACCAGCAGTATGTCACCTTCTGCTTTTGAAGGAAGTAAAAGTTGATGAACTGTGCAACAATTTCTATCGGATCTCAAGAAACCAATGGGCCAGATGGTCAGAGATGGGCTGCCCAATTTCCCAGGAAAGTAAAATGGATTTATTCCAGGAAAGCCAGACCTAGGGAAACAAGGGAATATTGTATTCTTTCTTCTGATATGACAACGGGAAAATGCAAAACTCAAGTTGCTGGTGCTATAGGATGAGGGTGCTAGACAGATATATGTAGATGGATATTAAAATATTTCATATTCAGGATAATATTAAATAATCAAAAATATGAACTGATAGACAAAATATAGGATTCATAAGTCCTTGGTGCCAAAGCTCATCATACTGTATGGAGAACATAGCATTTTCACACATTTTCAGGGAAAGAATTGCAAATCCTCAAATTATAAATGCTTCTATATTATAATGTGTCTTATATAATAATGTATCATGTATAATTGAAAAAAAAAAGCTGGGCTAAAATCAGAAAACATGTATTTTAATCCTGGCTTTGCCAATACTGAGCTATGTGGCTTTGATAAATCACCTATTTTACTTAGTCCCTTGGGATCTTTGCTACAAAAAGGAAAAGGAAAATTCTCACTATTTGACCCAAAAGGTCTCTTCCAGCTCTGAAACTCTTTGATTGATATGGAATCCATCCAGGCTCATTTCAGTTCAGTACAGTACAGTTCAATCGCTCAGTCGTGTCCGACTCTTTGCGACCCCATGAATCGCAGCACGCCAGGCCTCCCTGTCCGACTCCCGGAGTTCACTCAGACTCACGTCCGTTGAGTCAGTGATGCCATCCAGCCATCTCATCCTCGGTCGTCCCCTCCTCCTCCTGTCCCCAATCCCTCCCAGCATCAGAGTCTTTTCCAATGAGTCAACTCTTCTCACGAGGTGGCCAAAGTACTGGAGTTTCAGCTTTAGCATCATTCCTTCCAAAGAAATCCCAGGGCTGATCTCCTTCGGAATGGACTGGCTGGACCTCCTTGCAGGCTCACCACTCTGCAAATATAAGTGAGGTCATATTGGCACGCACACTGCAGTCATGTATGTTCACCTGCCCTTGACCACAGACTCACAGGCCCTCAGCACCCATATTACTCTTTCTGAGGTCAACTCCAGCTGTTTCTGGGTCAGAGGATACAGCAAACCCCAGTAAGGCTCTATTCTGAGCCCCTCAAATCACCTTGATGAGCTGGTGCACCTGCTAACCAAGTGCCAGGAGACTCTGAGGCTCCTGACTTGACAAACAAGTGAAGGGATCTCAGAGCCCAGTTCTTCTGCCTTGAGACAGCACAAACTGTCAGTTATTAGGGCTCTCTGTGAAATCATCTCCTGAAATCTCATCCTTGTCTGCCCTGCTTCTTCCACTCCCTGGGGAGTTTCACACATGCTTGAGAGAAAGGCCCCTCTTGCTTTTCCAAGCTGGACATTCACTGCCTGCCATCCATGTTAGGGTTGTGTTTTGCCAGGATGTTGCTGGAGGTGCCATCATTGTGCTCACTGCTCTTCTGCCAGGAATGCCATCTCCCAGGGGAAAGACTGAGGGCATGAGAAGGGGATGATAGAGGATGAGATGGTTGGATGGCGTCACAAATCCAGGGGATGCTGAGTTTGAGCAAACTCTGGGAGATAGTGAAGAATAAGGAAGTCTGATGTGCTGGAGTCCATGGGGTCGCAAAGAATCAGACATGACAGAGCAACTGAACAACAACAAAGGGCGTCCTCAAATATGCAAGACAGCAAGAAGCCCCGTGTCTTCTTTGATCCTCTCAGCCCCAGCTGGATCACACTGAACTCTTGTCAGACGTAAAAGAGCCTGTTTCTTTCCAACCAGGATGCACTTTGTGTCAAAACCTCAGAGCCGAGCTACAGGTGCTCTTCCTTTCATAAAGCTCATTGTGCAAACAGGATCTTCCTTTTCACCATGATTCTTTTACTAGGCAACCCTAGTTACTGACATGCAGAAGATTAAAAAAACAAAATCATCCTGGTTTCTCCATTTCCCTGTCATTTCTCTGGGTCAAATTTTACAGGTAGAATGCTTAGAGAATCACTGGAACCATGATCAAGCTGAATTCCTGTTGCTGACATCTAGAATCATGTTATGGACATAGATAGGTCAGGATTCCAAATCTGATACCTCATGATCTCTCTAGGTCTCTCTTAGCTCCAAACCTTTCAACTTTAACTGATCCTAACAAAACAAAGTGGCACAATTCTTTCATTTATAAAAGTTACTTAAAAAAAAAAAATCGCTCATAGAAAATCATTAGTATCTAATTTGTTTCCTTGGATTTTAATTAAAATTCCCATACAGGGAAACACCATCCAGGTGTTTATTTCCTTTCTTATTATCTTCTTCAGGAATCTTAAATTAATAATGCTGGTTAATTTTCATATTGCTTATGTGATAATCACCAACAAATGTGTCATTTAGTTACTCTAGGAGAAAAGAGACTGACATTAATCTGGTAGTGAAATAATACCAATAGTCCTGTTTATTCTGGGCCTCGTCAGGTCAGCTTGGAAGATGTTCAGGCCAGTGGAACAAAAGCTAGATTAGGAGTAGCGACATTACATGCAACACGCACAGAAGACATGACTTAAATCATCATACTCGTCCCTCCTCTTAAACAGATACCTTTCCATTAGAATAAAAGAATGATCATATTCACCTCTTGCTTTTATGTACAATACATCCATCATATAAGATTAGCCTCCTGATTTAAATCAATACCGTCTTATCAATTGTTTCCTCTCATCCATCGTCTTGTCTTCCTGCATCTAAGATAATTACATGTGTCTGTCAGAATATATTAACTAGGCAGTGGAACAGAAAACACAATTTTTATTTCTAGTACTTCCATTAATTCCTGGAAGAACTTGATTAGACATTCTTGATTAGACATTTCATCAGTGGAAACCAATCACATTTTTTATGCTCCATCCTGCCTGTGACCTAGTTTGGGGTACTGTTTCTCACTTTCTCAGTCATGTATGACTCTTTGCGACGCTACGGACTGCAGAATGCCAGGCTTCACCATCTCCCAGAGTTTGCTCAGTCTCACATCCCTTGGGTTTGTAATGCCATCCAACCATCCCCTCTTCTGTCGTCCCCTTCTTCTCCTGCCTTCAATCTTTCCCAGCATCAGGGTCTTTTCTAATGAGTCTGATAAAAGAAGGTATCCAAGAAAGAAGTGATTTCTGTTTGATTCAAGTTTATAATGTAAGAGAGCAACAGAGACAGATCAAGCATTGTTTAAACACATATTTAAAAATACATTTTTCATCTGGCTTTTGTAAGATTTCCCTTAAGCCATACCTTTTAAAGATTTTTAAGGAAGTGAAAAACTATTAAGAACAAGATGAAATCAAAATGCCCCAAATCATCTGATCAAAGTAACTCTAGAAAAGTGATTCTTAAACTTTGGAGGGGTCACCAGTCCCAGAAAAAAACAGGTGGGTGTGTAAGAACTGGATTATTGTAGAAAATGTTAAAGAATTCAAAAACCTCTGAAGTGCCTTACGTACCCTAAGTTAATAGCCTTGAGTTTAGGGTTTGGCAGAAACAATTTATGAAGCATTTAAGCTTGCTAAAACAGGGCAACATTTACCCAGATTATGATCTCCTCTTTCACTTTCCCTTTTTTCTTCAGTTCTCTGTTTTCCCTACACAAATTCCATTTGTTTCTGTCTCTGTCCCCCACCTTTTTGATCTTCTGAGAGTCAGTTCAAAATATTAAACTGCCTATATTCTCCTACACTTCACATGAGCTTTAAGAGGAGAAACAAGATAACAATGGATAAAAACAGGAACATCACAAAACTTTTCCTTTACCTCTCTTTCCCGATGATGTAGTGATGCTGGACTTATTAAGATCCCCAGCTTATTAGCTACATCCCTGCCCTGGAGGAGATGGTTGCGGATTTTTCTGGGCCACCAGCCTTCTTTGCCTTTACACCTTTTTATAAACAGGGCATTTCTCTCCCTGCCTTGCTTGAGAATCATTGATGTACACCTTTCAAGTGTGTGTTAGTAATTTATCACTGTGAAGAAAAATTTCCCAAAACTTGGTGGCTTAAAATAGCGAACACTTCCATCTCATTTTCTGAGGGTCAGGGTCTGGGTGTGGCTTCATAGGATGCCTGTTTAAATGCCAGCAGGGACTGTCGGGAGGGTCCACTCCAAGCCTGTTCTCTTGGCTCTTGGCCATTGGTGACAGAGGTCAGCCCCTTGCCACCTGTTCCTCCCCACAGGGCAAATCAAGGCCCTGCAGCTGTTTCCCCCATAACAAAGCAGCAAGGGAATGAGAAAGGGAGCTGAGGACAGGTGCCACAGTCTTTTGAGACCTAACCTTGAGAGTTTCATCCTGCACTCAAGTCGTGTTTGATTCACTTGCAGCATTCCCAGGACTAGCCTCTGTTCAAGGGAGGAGAAATACATTTAAGTGTGATGAAGGGCATGGCAACCCACTGCAGTATTCTTGCCTGAAGAATCGTACGGAGAGGAGCCTGGTGAGCTACCGTCCATATGGTCACAAAGAGTCATACATGACTGAAGCGACTAAGCTTGCATGCACATGAATATCAGAAGGCAGGGGTCACCGGGGACTACCTTCACAGGTATAAACAGAGAAGGGAGAAGAAGTCAGGTGTGTTTCTTTCTAGTCTCTTTATCTATAGCCTCTAGTGTTTAGAAGTAGGTAAGCGAATGACTCTGCTTACTTTGCTAACATGAGTGTAAGAAGATGACTGTACACTGACTTTCTATTCCAAACAGCAGTGAAAGAGAACTCCTGGTGGGAGGTGGTTGGGAGCCAGCAGGTGGTTGGGTAGTCAGTCTTAAGAAGTTTCTGGCTGGGGCTCCTCATCACCCTCTTTACATGGGTTTTTGGTTTGTTTATTTGTTTTTCCCTGGATCACTTCATTTTTTTTTAACTTGTTTTAACTTCAACAGTGAAAACTTCCCCAATTATCTCCAATTATCAAGTTCCAAAGCAGAGTGTTACATTTGATACAACTGATGAACCTATGTTAATACCACATAATCAAAGGCCATAGTTTACATGGCCTCCCAACTGGCTTTGTACATTCTATGGTTTTGGAGAAATGTATAATGATGTGTACCCACCATGATGGTATCATACAGAATATTTTAATTCCCCTAAAAATCCTGTTGCTTGCCTATTAATTCTTCCCTGCCCTAACCCTGGAAGCCTCTCATCTCTTTAATGTGTCTGTAGTTTTACTTTTTCTAGAACGGCATGTCAATGGAATCATACATTATGTAGCCTTCCCAGATCAACTTCTTTCAGTTGATAGTAATTGTTTCCTCCATGTATCTTTGTGGCTTGAGAGCTCATATTTTTAGTACTGAATAATATTCCATAGGTAGCATTACCTTATCAAATTCCATAGACAGCATCACCAACTCAATGAACATGGACTTGAACAATCTCTGGGAGATAGTGAAGGGCAAGGAAACCTGGTGTGCTGTAGTCCTTTGGAGTCACAAAGAGTTGGACATGACTTAGCAAACTGAACAACAACAATATTCCATCGTATTCATATACCATTATTTATTTATTTGATCACCTACTCACCTTCTTGGGTAGTTTCCTTTTTTAATATTTATGAATTTATTAATTTCTGAATGTGTCAGCTCTTAGTTGCTGCACATGAGATCTTTTGCTGTAGTTTACAGGTTCCAGAATGCATGGGCTCAAGGATGTAGCTGAGGCTCACAGGCTTAGATATCCCATGGCATGTGGGATCTTGGTTCGCTCATCAGGGACTGAACCCACATCCTCTTCTTTGGAAGATAGATCCTTAACCACTGAACCACCAAGGAAGTTCCTAGGTTACTTTCAAGTTTGGCAAGCGTGAATAAGGCTGCTATAAACATCCGCGTGCAGGTTTTCATGGGGACATAAATTTTTTTTTTTAATTCATTTGGGTAAATACCAAAAAAGCCCAATTTCTGGATCATATAGTAAGAGTAGTTTTGTAAGAAACTGCCAAACTGCCTATCATTTTACGTTCTCACCAACAATGATTGAAAGTTCCTTTTCTCTGCAGCTGCACCAGTATTTGCTGTTGTCAGTGTTTCGGATTTTGGCTATTTTAAAAAGTATCTAGTGCTACCTCATTGTTTTTTAAATTTGCATTTTCCTGGTGACATGCAACAAGGGATAGCTCTTCATATGCTTATTTGCTATATATATATCTTCTTTGATGAGGTATATTAAGGTCTTTACCCATTTTTTTAAATCAGATTTTAAATTTTCTTGTGCAGTTTTAAGAAGTCTTTGTATATTTTGGGAAACCGTCCTTTATCAAATATGCCTTTTGCAAGTATTTCCCCCAAGTCTGTGTTTTCCCTTCTCACTCTTTTGAGATTATCTTTTACAGAACAGAGTTTTTAATTTATATGAAGTCCAGTTTATCCATTATCTGTCTCATGAATCATGCCCTTGGTGTTGTATATAAAAAGTTATCACCATACACAGTTTCATCTAGGTATTCTCTTATGTTCTCTTCTAGGAGTTTTATAGCTTTGCTTTTCAAATTTAGATCTGTGATCCATTTTTTTTTTTTATGAAAGGTGTAAAGTCTATGTCTAGCTTTATTTTTTTGCATGTATCTAGTTATTTCAACACCATTTGTTGCTTAGAAATCTTTTTCACTTTTGATTCATTTTCTAATTTATAACCTTTGCCTTCCTGCCTAAAAAGCAATCATTCACTCTTCAAAACAATCCAAAGATTCAAATGTTATTGTTTTATTCAAGAAGCTGAGATGGTTTAACTCCTTGGCCTCTCATAGCTCCTTAAATCTGCAGCTGTGTTTATTTCAATGAGACCCGCAAATATAACTTACCTTAGCCTGTGGGACTTCTTGAAGCCTCTAGGAATAAGGCTTAACAAGAACCTACATGTTTAGCTGGATCACACCTTATTATAATCCTTTGTAGCTGATCTAGGTTTTCTTTTCATCCTGATTGCAGTAAATGAAGTCTTGTTTTATTCTTGGTGGCCGTGTATCAGGGTTCAGTAGCTGGGCATGACTTTCCTGAACCGAGTTTCTGCCAGTTGCTCTAGTTCTCAGCTCCAGTCCTTGTGTGCCCTTCTGAGATCCTAAAGAACTACAGCAATGTACATCTCAGCCTTGGTCTTCATGCCTGTATTCCTGCTGCCTGTTGCCAGTGCCCTATCTTATGCTCTCTATTACCTTGTGCTTGGATCTTTCAGGATCACCTATCTTGTCCAAACAGGTCTGACTTTTCTCTGGATCCTGATCATCCTATTTTGTCTATCCTGCTGAAACCCAAACCTCTGTTCAGTTCATTTCCTTTGGTGAATCTCCCACTCTTCTCAGACAATGAGACTATTTTGAATTTACAGTACTCAATATTATTGAGTGCCTCCAGAAGAAAGAGAAACAAAGAATTCATTCATCATATCCCCAAAGCTGCTGGTTTTGCTTAGCTTTGATGCATGTGTCTAAATCCTGATTCTACCCATACAACAGAAACTGCTACTTGTTAAGAAAAAATTGTTCTCTTCCAGAGTAACAGGCCATATCTGGGTGCATAACTACTCAGGTATATCACATCTTCCTGTTTGGGGTATTTAGGTGTAGCCACCTGGACTTATCTGGTGGCTCAGATGGTAAAGTCTGCCTACAATGCAAGAGACTCTAGTTCAATCCTTGGGTTGGGAAGAACCTCTGGAACAGAAAATTGCAACCCACTCCAGTATTCTTGCCTGGAGAATCTCACGGACAGAGGAGCATGGCAGGCTATAGTCCATGGGGTCACAAAGAGTTGGGCACAACTGAGAAACTAACATATACACAGGTTATTAAATCCCTTCAATGGAGGATGAACAGAAGTGAAATACGTAACTTCTGCCTCATTTGCTTAGAAAATGTTTGCTCTGCAATTGCTTTTATTTTTTTGCTGCTTGCTGAAAATGAGAATGAGAATGCTCCTTTGAAAGCTACGCATTGAGGATGTCAGAACCACCCTACCCTTCAGGTGATGACTTCTGGAAACAGGAAGTTCTTCCTGCCCTTTGCCATAGAAGATACAAAACAAAGTTCTATTTTGCAAAACTATTGTTCTTTGGCTCACTTAGTTGGATCAACACAGCCTTCACTCTAGTGACTACAGTATAATTATTTGAAATCTTATATTTAGTCCTGTAAAAATAACAGATCCAAAGTATTCCCATTCTTCTATATGTTGAAATAGCTGATTAACAGCCAAATATAATTTAAACAGAAAGTCATTAAAATAGTGTGTATCCCAGAAATTAGTCAGACTTCGATCTTACTGTGTGCCTCACTCTGTCACTCCTTTCTTGGGAGGTGGGGTGTGAAAGAGGAAAGTCCTCAGCTGTCATCTATGCTTCATTAGTCAGGCACATAATGGGTTAGTGTCAATTTCATCTTCTCAGATATGATAATGATTGATTACCACTCAATTGGTAAAACAGATTATATGCTGACATGAGAGCCAAATAATTTGTTAAAAGAATCTGATTGACCACACTGCAGTCTCCTGGGGGTGATGTTGTACATATAATGTCCACAGAAGGCACTTGTATTTCTTTGAAAGTGAAAAGTGAAAGTATTAGTACCTCAGACATAGCCAGTTCTTTGCAACCCCATGGACTGTAGCTCGCCAGGCTCCTCTGTCCATGGAATTCTCCAGGCAATAATACTGAAGTAGATTGATATTCCTTTCTCCAGGAGATCTTCCCTACCCAGGGATGGAACCCAGATCTCCTTCATTGCAGGCAGATTCTTTACCATCTGAACTACTATTTAAGTCCATATTTCTCTGGGCAGTAGCTATTGGACAAAATCAAAAAAGCAAGAATAAAAGGAATCAAATGTCCAATGTACATCTAAACCAAGGCAATTATCACTTTAAAGATTTAATGTTTTTTGTTTTTTTTTTTTTAAGTGAAATTCATAGAAAAATTATAAGGGGCATCTTATCAATGGTTCCCAAACTGTTCCCAAACCATTGTTGCTGACTAAATAAAAATAGATATTGATTACTAGGTTAATTAAAGCAAGTTAGAAGTTCTAAGTTTCAAAAAAGCAGTCCTTGGTATCCAGTAATAAAATGAAATAAAAAATCTGTGCAAGTCTTCTCTGCATAAACTGACAATCACTCTGCAAAAGATCTCTATGCAGTTAACATTTGAGGGATAGTGCCAAGTTCTACTAAAGAGACAAAATAGATAAAAAAAAAACAATGGATGGCATCACCGATTCAATGCATATGAACTTGGGCAAATTCCAGGAGATGGTGAGGGACAGGGAAGCCTGGCATGCTGCAGTCTATGAATTGCAAAGAGTCAGATACGACTTAGCCACTGAACAGTAGATAAATAAGGGCTTCCCAAGTGGTGCCTGAAGTGCAGGACACTTGGGTTCAATCCCTGGGTCAGAAATATCCACTGGAGGAAGGCATGGCAACCCACTCTCTTCTTGCCAGGAGAATTCCATGAATAGATGGCCTGGGAGGCTACAGTCCATGGGGTTGCAGAGTCAGGCACAACTGAAGCAGCTCAGCATGCAGCATGCATGCATAGATCAATAAAGGTTGAACGATGCAGCATAAACCATAGGAGACACAATCCTTTCTCTGAAAGTTGTTCTTTCAGACCTACTGGGATATCCCCCCTAAGGTCAAGGGGCAGTGTCAGAAGTTATCAGGGAAATTATACAAATTTCTGTTGATCAAACCAACCACGTCATAAGTACTTCTAGATTCCCACTCATTTAACTTGCAGTTTGAGTTTTAGGCCAAACACACAATGCTTTCACTGATAAATGTACGTTAACACTTGCAATAAAGAAACAGACATTAGTTGATCCTGCTGTCTCCCATTGACAGACCATTCTTATCTGGGTGCACATGGAAACACATTTAAGAGGATCGTGGCGCATGCACGTATCTTGCCTTGAGTCAGGTTCCTTGTTTATCACCACATGAACATTTCTCTGGTATATTTTTAGCACAACGTGTTATCCTAGACTGATCATATGTTCACAGATTGTGGGGCGCCTGTGAAAGACTTTCCACTGTACTTGCTATTGGGCAAAATCACGTCTGCTACCTGGTATTCATGCAGAGTAAACTGTAATGTGGAGACAGATGGTATGACCAAGTGGGAAAGAGATGGTGTCTGCAAAATCAGGAGAGCAGGGGATGCTCTAGCAGGGGATGAGAGAGGAGTGAACAAGTCAACCCCAGCGTGAAAACAGGATGAAAACATAAAAGAATGTCAGTGTTGAAGGTCATCGCTTTGGATTTTGCCAAGGTCTCAGCACCAAATGAGCATGTGAACATTTCAAGGAAAACGATAACTCCAGGTTCTCAAAATGGTGAGTGGGATCTGACTGTTCAAGCCACAGGGGTTTAATACAGGACTTTGGGCTTCCTTGGTGGCTCAGAGGTTAAAGCGTCTGCCTGCAATGCAGGATACCTGGGTTTGATCCCTGGGTCAGGAAGATCCCCTGGAGAAGGAAATGGCAACCCACTCCAGTATTCTTGCCTGGAGAATCCCATGGAGAGAGGAGCCTGGTGGGCTACAGTCTACAGGGTCGCAAAGAGTCAGACAAGACTGAGTGACTTCACTTTTCACTTAATACATGATACTTTGCATGAGATGATTTGAGAAACACAGTCATTCAAGGATACGTTGCCTAATATATTCCATTCTGTGTTAGAAAATAAACGAATAATTTTCACTGGAAGTTGTTTGCTAAATTATAAATGAGATCTCACAAGTATTATATACTTTGTGCTGTTCATGATATTCTCATTGTTCAGTTCAGTCGCTCAGTCATGTCCAACTCTTTGCGACACACCAGGCCTCCCTGTCTATCAACAACTCCTGGAGTTTACTCAAACTTATGTCCATTGAGTCCGTGATGCCATCCAACCATCTCATCTTCTGTCATCCCCTTCTCCTCCTGCCTTCAATCTTTCCCAGCATCAGGGTCTTTTCAAATGAGTCAGCTCTTCGCATCAGGTGGCCAAAGTATTGGAGTTTCAGCTTCAGAATCAGTCTTTCCAATGAGCATTCAGGACCGATTTCCTTTAGGATAGACTGGTTGGATCTCCTTGCAATCCAAGGGACTCTCAAGAATTTTATCCAACACCACAGTTCAAAAGCATCAATTCTTCTGTACTCAGCTTTCTTTATAGTCCAACTCTCACATCCATTCATGACTACTGGAAAAACCATAACCTTTACTAGACAGACCTTTGTTGACAAAGCAATGTCTCTGCTTTTCAATATGCTGTTTATGTTGGTCATAGCTTTTCTTCCAAGGAGTAAGTGTCTTTTTATTTCATGGCTGCAGTCACCACCATCTACAGTGATTTTGCAATAGTTTTCTCCTCAGTCTAGTCTTACTACAATTTAGTACCCTCCATGCAATGAGAAGAGGTTAGTCAAATTTTGTTTCACTTACCTTGTCAAGGCTTCCCTGTGGGCTTAGATATAAAGAATCCACCTGCATAGCAGGAGACACGGGTTTGATTACTGGGTTTGGAAGTTTCCCTGGAGGAGGAAATGACAATCCATTCCAGTATTCTTGCCAGGAAAATCCATGCTACCCCTGGGCACTTTTTTCCCCAAAATATTTACTTATTTTATAGTTAAAATGCACATGCTTATGCTTATAAAACAGGCATACCAATTAGGTTTCTAGAATAAAGAAGCATCTATCTGATAGAAATCAGCCTAGTTCCAAGGAAATCTCTGATATATTTATGCACTTTCCACCCTCCTAATTATATGTCCAGGTCACTAATTTGAAAAATATGGGTTATCCACCAAGGCGCTCTGTGATTGGATGGGAAATGAATCAAATGTTTTGTTTATAGGGCATTATAAGTGAATGCTTATTGATAAAACAATTTGTGTGTGTGTGCTCTGTCACTTCCGTCATGTCAAACTCTTTGTAACCCCATGCACTGTAGTCTGCCAGGCTCCTCTGTCCACGTGGATTCACTAGGCAAGAATACTGGAATGGGTTGCCATTTCCTACTCCAAGGATTTTCCTGACCCAAGGATTGAACCTGAGTCTCCTTCATCTTCTGTATCCCAGGTGGATTTTTCACCGTTGAGTCACCAGGGAAGACCTTGCTGAAACAATTTACACTTAATTAAATGCTATTTCGAATTCTCTTCAGTGGCATATACTACATCACACTTGGCAATAAGAGGCGGCTAAAATTTCAGATCCAGCTGGTGAACCGATGCTCTGAGAGCAGGCATGCAGACCAGAAGCACCTCCAGGGGCTGCTGAAGCGCCTCACCATGGTCATTCTGGAAACAGATCTATTTATTAGTTCTACCTGTCCTCATAAGGACATAAGACCGTAAGGTCTTATATAAATGCCTTATATAGAGTAAGCATTAAATAAATATACACATATGCAACAATGTCCTACACACAGTAAAACTGTTACCTGAAGCTGAAACAAATTTGTAGGTATGGATATCATTAGCTTTTGCTCTTCTGTGCCTTCAAATAGGACAGTGAGGAGTTTTGAGGAACTGTTAACCATTTGTTACTGGGTATGACCATCCCAGTTGATTAAATAGTCTAGTCATCTGGAAATTATCCAAAGATACACTGTTGAAGAGTAGAGGAGCCCAGACAAAGAGACAAGAGCCTATGTATTCAACTAAGCCCTTCCTTGCACAGCCCTCTAGTGCGGGATCTTTCTATTTCCAGTGCACTGCCATGCTCTCACCTGTCAGTAATTACTCGTTCTCTATTTCAGACATATGCTGAGAGCGTGTATTCTCACAGTATTGTGTTGCTCCTTATTAACTTTTTAAAAGAGGATTTATCTTACTAAATTATAAAAATAAATACTCATTATAAAGTACAGAAGGGACAGAAAAGTATAAAGTAGATAACAAAGCTTACTTTAAATCTTACTGTTTAGAAGTACTGGTGTTAAATAAATAATAGTCAAATTCTTGAAATATTCCTTTCCAGTACTGTTTTTGCCCTGCATGTGTAAACGTTTTATTTTAGAAAACTAGGATTGCATTATATATAGATGTTTAATCCTGCCTTTTTCCACATATTAATTATTTCCTTATATTTATGAACATATCTCAAAAGCCTGAGGTTTTTCATTACATAATAAAATTTGAAATTACTTCATGTACCAAAATGATAAATAAATTTCTTGAGTATTAATATTTGAGCATATTAATTGCTCTCCACCTCTAGCAAGGAATCCAAAAGGTTAAGTTACTGGGTCAAAAGACAAAATTATTTTTTCAGTCTTATATGCATATTCCAATATTTTATCCAGACAAATGACCATTGGCTAAATTAGATATAGGTAGTCTATCAGCTCCTAATACAATCACTTAAAATGCTGCCATTTTAGATTATGTGATGTGCTATCTGAATCATTTTTATTATAAGTAAAGTATTCATAAATATTGGTTATATGTGTGTAATTTTTTCTGCTTTATTCACTAACACCTTTTGTTCATTTTTTTGCCCTCCAACTTTTAAATTATAAATATTATTTATATTAAGTGAACTTAGTTGTCATATTAATTTCCAAATGTCTATTTTGACTAAAAGTCAACCTTAAAGTCTTTTATTCTGTGTTTAAGAGTTACTATAAGAACATATTAATTTAGGCAGTATGTACTATCAAAAGGTCAATAATTAGATCAATAAAATAGAGAGCCCAGTAATAGTCATACTATGGGATCATTTAATATTTGACAAGGGTGAAAAGGCATGCTAACAAGAAAAGGAAAAATTTTTCAACAAATGGTACTGGAACAAATAGGTATTCAAATAAAGAAATAAACATGACTTCCCTGGTAGCTCAGAAGGTAAAGCGTCTGCCTACAATGCGGAAGACCTGGATTCAATCCCTGGGTTGGGAAGATCCTCTGGAGAAGGAAATTGCAACCCACTCCAGTACTCTTGCCTGGAAAATCCCATGGATGAAGGAGCGTGGTAGGCTACAGTCCATGGGGTCACACAAAGTTGGACACAACTGAGTGACGACACTTTCACTTTCTTTCTAACTCACCACACATACTAATGGATGTTTGGATTAATGGAGATACATCCCAAACCTAAACATAAAAGCTAAAACTATAAAGCTTTTAAGGGAAAACATAAGATTTTGTGTGTGTGTGTGTGTGTGATTTGAAAATAGGCAAAAGTTTCTCTAAAACTCCAAAAAAGGGAAATATTATAAACAATGCTTCATAAAAATTGACATCTTCAGCTCATCCAAAGACTTTTTAAGTAAATGAATAGGCTTGCTGTAGACTATGAGAAAATATTTACAATTCATATGACTGACTTAGGCCTGGTAATAAGAATATATTATACACACACACACACACACATATACACAACTCCTATAAGACAATCATAAAAAGATGGCTACCCAATAGGAAAAGAGAAAAATTAAAACATATGTTTCACAAAGGATAATATGCACAAGTGGACAATAAGTATATTAAAAAGCACTGAATATCATTAGACATCAGGAAGACTCAAATTTAAACTACAATATAATACAACCATATATCCACTAAAATATCTAAAATCAAAAGATAGATAATGTTAAATGTTGCCAAGAATGTGTAGCAATTGTAACTTTAATATACTGTGATGGTATGGTAACATGCTACCATTAAAAAAAAATCTTTTCTACTTTCTTCAGAAAGAGATTACAACCCAGTGATTCCAAAGGAACATACGTCCAAAAAAGACTTGTGCAAAATTGCTCACTGCAACTTTATTAATAATAACTCAAAAAAAGGAAATAGCCTACATATCCAGCTCAGGAGAAAGAATAAATAAATTATAATCTGTTTCTATGGCTCAGGCAGTAAAGAATCTGTGTGCAATGCAGGGAACACAGATTTGATTCCTGGGTTGGGAAGATCCCCTGGAGAAGGGATTGGCTACCCACTCCAGTATTCTTGCCGGGAGAATTTCATGGACAGAGCAGCCTGGCAGGCTGCAGTCCATGGGATCACAAAGAGTTGGACGTGACTGAGCGGCTAACACTTTTCACTGTGTTTCTACAGTGGATTTCTATAGTGTGATTCTAGACAATAAAGAAGAACAAACCACTAATAGATATTCTGACATGGGTGAATCTCACAAATTGTGTGCTGAGTGAATGAAGACTTACACAAAAAATTACACACTCAAATATTTCATCTTTACTCAGTGTTGTCTCAAACAAATAAAACTAATTTATGGTGGGCATAAGGATGAAGATATACCGAGAAAGAATATTAGTGAACTCTCTGGAGATATAGTCATGTGCTGTTTACTAAATGGTTATCAAATGATCCCATAAGATTTGATATTTCATTGTGCATAAATATTACCAAAAAAGAAAAAAAAAACCATAAATAAGCACTGAATTCTAGTTAATGACGTATGTACTAATGATGAAGAAGGAAATGGCAACCCACTCTGGTGTTCTTGCCTGAGAAATCCCAAAGCCAGAGAAGTCTAGCAGGCTGCAGTCCATGGGGTTGCAAAGAGTCAGACACAACTTAGCAACTAAACGACAGCAAGACTATGTACAAAACGACATGTACTGACTTAATTTGAAATGCATTTTAAAAATAAGAATCACAGATAAATATATGTGTGATAAAAACAGGTATAGTAAAATGTTCAGTTCGGTTCAGTCGCTCAGTTGTGTCCGACTCTTTGCGACCCCATGAATCGCAGCACGCCAGGCCTCCCTGTCCATCACCATCTCCTGGAGTTCACTCAGACTCATGTCCATCGAGTCAGTGATGTCATCCAGCCATCTCATCCTTGGTCGTCCCCTTCTCCTCCTGCCCCCAATACCTCCCAGCATCAGAGTCTTTTCCAATGAGTCAACTCTTCCCATGAGGTGGCCAAAGTACTGGAGTTTCAGCTTCAACATCAGTCCTTCCAAAGAAATCCCAGGGTTGATCTCCTTCAGAATGGACTGGTTGGATCTCTTTGCAGTCCAAGGGACTCTCAAGAGGTTTCTCCAACACCACAGTTCAAAAGCATCAATTCTTCAGTGCTCAGATTTCTTTATAGTTCAACTCTCACATCCATACATGACCACAGGAAAAACTATAGCCTTGACTAGACCGACCTTAGTCAGCAAAGTAATGTCTCTGCTTCTGAATATGCTATCTAGGTTGGTCATAACTTTTTTTCCAAGGAGTAAGCATCTTTTAATTTCATGGCTGCAATCCCCATCTGCAGTGATTTTGGAGCCCCCCAAAAATAAAATCTGACACTGTTTCCACTGTTTCCCCATCTATTTCCCATGAAGTGATGGGACCAGATGACATGATCTTCGTTTTCTGAATGTTGAGCTTTAAGCCAATTTTTTCACTCTCCACTTTCACTTTCATCAAGAGGCTTTTAGTTCCTCTTCACTTTCTGCCATAAGGGTGGTGTCATCTGCATCTCTGAGGTTATTGGTATTTCTCCCAGCAAACTTGATTCCAGCTTGTGTTTCTTCCAGCCCAGCGTTTCTCATGATGTACTCTGCATAGAAGTTAAATAAGCAGGGTGACAATATACAGCCTTGATGGACTCCTTTTCCTATTTGGAACCAGTCTGTTGTTCCATCTCCAGTTTACACTTTTAGTGTTTTGGCAATTGTATAGTGACACATGCAACACGAAAAGTGAATCCTAGTGTAAACTATGGCCCTGAACACAGACATGTGTCACTGTAGATTCATCAGTATTAACAAAGGTATTTCTGTGGTCTGAGACATTCATCACAGGCAAGTTTGTGTATATAAGATTGCTTTGCACTTCTGGCTTAATCTGGCTATAAGCTCAAAGCTACTCTAAAAAATATAGTTTACCTATTAAAAACTAATAGCTTAATAAAAATGAATAACCATACACCTTAGTTCTTCATATTTGGTCCATGTCTTTGATTCCAACCTATTACAAGGGCCACACAAAATAAGGTGGGAGTAGTTTTTCTGTCCTTTTCCGTTAGTTCTCTCTCTCTCTCTGCAACACTTTATGGTAAAAGTTTGCCAAAATACAAAAAAATTGAGAGAATTTCAGAATCAACATTCAAATGCCCTCCAACTGAATTCTATAATTAGCATTTTATTGTACTTGATTTCTTTACACATATATTCATTTGTGCTTTGTATTCTGTAGTATTGTGCAAAATAGTTTCATTATCCTAAAATTCCACTGTGCTCCATCCACTCATCCCTTCTCTAGCCCAACCTTGACTACCACTTCTCCAAGCTTTGCCTTTCTCAAAATGTTATATATGTGCAATTACATGGTGTTGGAGAAGACTCTTGAGAGTCCCTTGTGCTGCAAGGAGATCAAACCAGTCAATCCTAAAGGAAATCAACCCTGAATATTCACTGGAAGGACTGATGCTGGAGCTGAAACTCCATTACTTTGGCCACCTGATGCGTAGAGTCAATTCATTACAAAAGACCCTGATACTGGGATAGATTGAGGGCAGGAAGAGAAGGGGGTGACAGAGGATGAGATGGTTGTATAGCATCACCAACTCAATGCACATGAATTTTAGCAAACTCTGGGACATAGTGAAAGACAGGGAAGCCTGGCATGCTGCATTCCAAGGGGTTACAAAGAATCAGACATGACTTAGTGACTGAGCAGCAATAATATAGTATGAAGGCTTTCTGGACTTTTTTTTCTCACTTATTAATGTGTATGTATGTTTTCTACATGCCTTTTCAAGGGCTGATAGCTCATTTATTTTTAGTGCTGAATAATATTCCATCATCTGGATGTATCACAGTTTATTTTTTCACTAACTCTTAAGAATTTTGGAACACAAGCAGCTAAGAGTACCAATTGTTCTTTCTAGCAATACATATTAGGATAAGCCCAAGGCTAAGCTCCTCCATTTTATATACAGAGAAGGGATGGGCCCCAGAGCAGAAAGACCCAGGCCCCCAAGAATCATGTTAACTCTTCCATACAAGTCTTCTAGTTGTAGATTTGTTTTTAAGCTATTTTGAATAAGCAGTTTGGAAAGAGGAATCCTGTTTGGTTTATAAACCCTGTTTGAGGGTTTGGAGAAAGAAGACTGAAGAAGTGAATGTCCAAGGGTGGCAGTAAGCCAGACTCTTCATCAATTGCAGTCCTACTGCTCAATACCTCCAGTGGCCTGGGCTGTCCTGACATCTTTCTTGGCAGAGAAAGTGAAAGTGAAGTCGCTCAGTCATGTCCGACTCTTTGCGACCCCGTGGATTGTAGCCCACAAGGCTCCTCCGTCCATGGGATTCTCCAGGCAAGAATACTGGAGTGGGTTGCCACATCCTTCTCCAGGGGATCTTTCCAACCCAGGGATCGAACCCAGGTCTCCCTCATTGCAAGCAGACGCTTTAACCTCTGAGCCACCACAGGGGGAATTATGTCAAGGCAATCCATTGGAATGTAAAAGCAGAACTGAAAACTTTCCTCCAACTTTTCACCCTGGCCAGCCTCCTATTACCCTGTGTTCTGGCTACAAACACATCAAGGCCCTCCCCTCCATGTACTGTTTCATGGTAGTCTGTGTTCTCAAGGTGTTTCGGGTTTTTGTTTTTTATTTTCCTCAATTTTTGCTAGTCTTCCTCACCATGTCTTCCACAAGCTTCTGTACTTTCTCCAGATTGACTCAGGAGATTCTAGCCAGCAGCCCATCCAAGTCCACCCTTTTAACAGGTACTAGACACTTCTATTACAGCATTCTATTTATTATTAAATAAATTATTACATATTTACTTACAGCTGATTCATGTATGACCTAAATCAAATCCATTATGATTATACAGTGGAAGTAAGAAATAGACTTAAGGACCTAGATCTGATAGAGTGCCTGATGAACTATGGACTGAGGTTCAGGACATTGTACAGGAGACAGGGATCAAGACCATCCCCATGGAAAAGAAATACAAAAAAGTAAAATGGCTGTCTGGGGAAGCCTTACAAATAGCTGTGAAAAGAAGAAAAGTGAAAAGTAAAGGAGAAAAGGAAAGATATAAGCCTATGAATGCAGAGTTCCAAAGAATAGCAAGAAGAAATAAGAAAGCCTTCTTCAGTGATCAATGCAAAGAAATAGAGGAAAAGAACAGAATGGGAAAGACTAGAGATCTCTTCAAGAAAATTAGAGATACCAAGGGAACATTTCATGCAAAGATGGGCTCAATAAAGGACAGAAATGGTAGGGACCTAACAGAAGCAGAAGATATTAGAAGAGACGGCAAGAATACACAGAAGAACTGTACAAAAAAGATCTTCACAACCCAGATAATCACAATGGTGTGATCACTCACCTAGAGCCAGACATCCTGGAATGTGAAGTCAAGGAGGCCTTAGAAAGCATCACTACGAACGAAGCTAGTGGAGGTGATGGAATTCCAGTTGAGCTATTTCAAATCCTGAAAGATGATGCTGTGAAAGTCCTGCACTCAATATGCCAGCAAATTTGAAAAACTCAGCAGTGGCCACAGGAATGGAAAAGGTCAGTTTTCGTTCCAATCCCAAAGAAAGCCAATGCCAAAGAATGCTCAAATTACTGCACAGTTGCACTCATCTCTCATGCTAGTAATGCTCAAATTTCTCCAAGCCAGGCTTCAACAATATGTGAACCGTGAACTCCCTGATGTTCAAGCTGGTTTTAGGAAAGGCAGAGGAACCAGAGATCAAATTGCCAACATCTGCTGGATCATGCAAAAAGCAAGAAAGTTCCAGAAAAACATCTATTTCTGCCTTATTGACTATGCTAAAGCCTTTGACTGTGTGGATCACAATAAACTGTGGAAAATTCTGAAAGAGATGGGAATACCAGACCACCTGAAACCTGTATGCAGGTCAGGAAGCAACAATTAGAACTGGACATGGAACAACAGACTGGTTCCAAATAGGAAAAGGAGTGCGTCAAGTCTGTATATTGTCACCCTGCTTATTTAACTTATATGCAGAGTACATCATGAGAAACACTGGACTGGAAGAAGCACAAGCTGGAATCAAGATTGCTGGGAGAAATATCAATAACCTCAGAGATTCAGATGACCCCACCCTTATGGCAGAAAGTGCAGAAGAACTAAAGAGCCTCTTGATGAAAGTGAAAGAGGAGAATGAAAAAGTTGGCTTAAAGCTCAACATTCAGAAAACGAAGATCATGTCATCTGGTCCTATCACTTCATGGGAAATAGATGGGGAAACAGTACAAACAGTGTCAGAGTTTTTTTTTTTTTTGGCTCCAAAATCACTGTAGATGGTGATTGCAGCCATTAAATTAAAAGATGCTTACTCCTTGGAAGAAAAGTTATGACCAACCTAGATAGCATATTGAAAAGCAGAGACATTATTCTGCCAACAAAGGTCCGTCTAGTCAAGACTATGGTTTTTCCAGTAGTCATGTATGGATGTGAGAGTTGGACTGGGAAGAAAGCTGAGCACTGAAGAATTGATGCTTTTGAACTGTGGTGTTGGAGAAGACTTTTGAGAGTCCCCTGGACTGCAAGGAAATCCAACCAATCCATTCTGAAGGAGATCAGTCCTGGATGTTCATTGGAAGGAATGATGCTAAAGCTGAAACTCCAGTACTTTGGCCACGTGATGCGAAGAGTTGACTCGTTGGAAAAGACTCTGATGCTGGGAGGGATTGGGGGCAGGAGGAGAAGGGGATGACAGAGGATGAGATGGCTGGATGGCATCACTGATCGATGGACATGAGTCTGAGTGAACTCCGGGAGATGGTGATGGACAGGAAGGCCTGGCGTGCTGCAATTCATGGGGTTGCAAAGAGTCGGACACAACTGAGCGACTGAACTGAACTTATTTTTTATATTAAAATTTTGTTTTCTATATTTTCTTAAATAAATAACTCTAAGATTTATTAAACTACTTATCCTTTTAAAGAGTATATTTAACTTTACTTTTATCCTTATTATCAGTTTTACTTGAAATCTTTAAGACTTTGAGCGAATTCTTAGTTTACAGGCTTAGTTCACATATTTTCTGTATCACTGGATAGTTTAATTTATATAGAATTTGGCACACTGAATTTTCCTCTGAATACCTTTTGGTACTGATTTCTTCAGTTTTATTTTACATTTTGTTTATCATAAATAACATATTCTATTACAGATTTTCTTTATTTGTCCAAATAGTAATGAAATATCTCACTAATTAAAAAAAAATTCCCAAGCACTGATGACTGGGGTGCCAGCTCTTATTCGAATATTCATTGCTAGTTATATGTTAAGCATAAGCAGAAAAAAAAAATCACCATAAAATGTTATGAATGTATAACTTTCTAAACAGTTGATTTTTACTCTTAACAATTCTGGTATTTTAACATGATAAGCAGTTTCTCACAAGGAATCTATGGTGTTGTGTTCAAAGGTGCAAGGCTATATGTAACACCTCTTCTGTGTCAATCATTTCATGCAATTAATTTCCTAATGATCCTGAAACATTTGTCTTATACCTGAATAACCTCATTCTAGCACCAGGCAATTTTCTGAAACATTTTAAATGTAAAATTTATTGGTAAATCCAAGCAAATACATTGTAGACAGTGTGGGAAGGAAAAACTAAGTACCCAACCTTTTGTCAGTAAAGTGTATAATATTTTCTTTGACGGAAGCAAAGTGATAAATTTCATGTCACAGCTTAGCTGTAAAAATACCACGACCTTTCATCAGTCTCAATTATTAGAAGTAATAGCCTCAGGCTGAATCTACCTGGGAATCCCTGACCATAGTTAACACAGAAAACCTATAGAATCAAATGCATAGTCCTCAGCCAAACTGCACTGAGACAGGGTGGCCCAGTGGTCCATTTATCATTTTTTTCTGCTTACTCTGTGTCTGACATCCACTTATTAAGTCTTTTCCTGGGTCATTTCACACTGCTGAAGAGGCAAAGTGGAAATCCCTCAGGAGGACTGCGTTTCCAGAGGAAGGGGAGGAGTTTTATTTGTGATGCCATCATCATCTTATCAGGCAAGAGGGAAACTGTTGGTTCTGATAGAATCCTTCCTGCTGTTTTAAAAGTCATATCCAGTGTGAATGAGTACCCAAAGTAGAGGAAAATTCTGAGGGAAAAAAAAAAAAAAAACTACCTTTCTGCAAAATGATAATATTTTTCAATAGCTAGGGACCACACCTTGCTGATGAGGGACTGTAGCCCACCAAGCTCCTCTGTCCATGAAATTTTTCAGGCAAGAATATTGGAGTGGGTTGCCATTTCCTAATCCAGGAAATCTTCACAACCGAGGGATTGAACCTGCATGTCCTGCAATTCTCTTGAACTGCAGGCAGATTATTTTACCACTAGTGCCACCTGGAAAGCCCATGCTGATGAGGGAAGCCAGGACCAACTGAGTGCCACAAAAACTCTGTAACAGTCTCCCAGAAAGAAAGCAGGAATGTTACGAATCAACAGAAGGAGTGATTCAAGGAAAGGCTGCATCTTTCATTGAATTCTACAGGCTAACCATCCTCAACAGAGCAACTGGAAATATTTTACTAAACGAGGTAGTGACAAAATGCAAATAGATTGCTTTTAATTGGGGAAAGAATTTGGAAACCTTTATTTTCCCTATTCTTTTACTGAAACTTAGCACTTTACTTAACTATTAATTTATTAAACAAGCCATACCAACATTTGCAATACTTTTGTCTCTGTCACCAACAGAAAATACAAATATTATCAATCACATTTCAGTTTTAGAAATACTTTGAAATATTGTTTACACCTATCACTATTTCAATATAATATTCCTGGACCTGCCACTATCTGTGGTTATGTAACAAAGAAATGCATGCATTATTATATCACTTCTTAATGATTTCATAGCTGCTTTTCAATAAAATTGATTTCCTATTGGAATCATTTGTATTTTATTTTGTGCATTTAAAAACATTTTTTTTCTGAGTCTGTAGGCTTTATGATAGTTCATCAGGCACTCTATCTATCAGATCTAGGTCCTTAAATCTATTTCTCACTTCCACTGTATAATCATAAGGGATTAAGTCATACCTGAATGGTCTAGCGGTTTTCCCTACTTTCTTCAATTTAAGTCTGAATTTGGTAATAAGGAGTTCATGATCTGAGCCACAGTCAGCTCCTCGTCTTGTTTTTGTTGACTGTATAGAGCTTCTCCATCTTTGGCTGCAAAGAATATAATCAATCTGATTTTGGTGTTGACCATCTGGTGATGTCCATGTGTAGTATCTTCTCTTGTGTTGTTGGAAGAGGGTGTTTGCTATGACCAGTGCATTTTCTTTGGCAAAACTCTATTAGTCTTTGCCCTACCTCATTCTGCATTCCAAGGCCAAATTTGCCTGTTACTCCAGGTATTTCCTGACTTCCTACTTTTGCATTCTAGTCCCCTATAATAAAAAGGACATCTTTTTTGCGTGTTAGTTCTAAAAGGTCTTGTAGGTCTTCATAAAACCGTTCAACTTCAGTTTCTTCAGCGTTACTGGTTGGGGCATAGACTTGTATAACTGTGATATTGAATGGTTTGCCTTGGAGACGAACAGAGATCATTCTGCCATTTCTGAGATTGCATTTTGGACTCTTGTTGACCATGATGACTACTCCATTTCTTCTGAGGGATTGCTGCCCGCAGTAGTAGATATAATGGTCATCTGAGTTAAATTCACCCATTCCAGTCCATTTTAGTTCGCTGATTCCTAGAATGTCTACGTTCACCCTTGCCATCTCTTGTTTGACCACTTCCAATTTGCCTTGATTCATGGATCTAACATTACAGGTTCCTATGCATGTTGCTCTTTATAGTATTGGACCTCGCTTCTATCACCAGTCACATCCACAACTGGGTATTGTTTTTGCTTTGGCTCCATCCCTTCATTCTTTCTGGAGTTATTTCTCCACTGATCTCCAGTAGCATATTGGGCACCTAATGACCTGGGGAGTTCCTCTTTCGGTATCCTATCTTTTTGCCTTTTCATACTGTTCATGGGGTTCTCAAGGCAAGAATACTGAAGTGGTTTGCCATTCCCTTCTCCAGTGGACCACATTCTGTCAGACCTCTCCACCATGACCCTCCCGTCTTGGGTTGCCCCACAGGCATGGCTTGGTTTCATTGAGTTAGACAAGGCTATGGTCCTAGTGTGATTAGATTGACCAGTTTTCTGTGAGTATGCTTTCAGTGTGTCTGCCCTCTGATGCCCTCTTGCAACACCTACCATCTTACTTGGGTTTCTCTTACCTTGGGCGTGGGGTATCCCTTCACAGCTGCTCCAGCAAAGCACAGCCGCTGCTCCTTACCTTGGATGAGGGATATCTCCTTACCACCTTCGTTCCTGACCTTCAACGTTTGATAGGTCCTCTAGGCCCTCCTGTGCCTGCACAGCCACCGCTCCTTGGGTGGCTTCTCCTGGCCGCCCCTGACCTCAGATGCAGGATGTCTCCTCCCGGCCGCCACTGACCTCGGATGCAGGGTAGCTCCTCCCAGCTGCCGCCCCTGACCTCGGACGTGGGATAGCTCCTCCAGGCCGCCGCCCCTGACCTTGGATGCCGGGTTTCTCCACCAGGCTGCCACTGGCCTCGGATGCAGGATAGCTCCTCCCGGCCGCCACCCTGACCTCGGACTCGGGGTAGCTCCTCCTGGCCACCACTGACCTCGGACGCAGAGTAGCTCCTCTCAGCCACCGCCCCTGACCTCGGATGCAGGGTAGCTCCTCTCGGCCGTTCCTGCACTGTCGCAGCCTGGCACTCTAGGCCGCTGTCCCTGAGCTAGGACGTGGGGTAGCTCCTCACGGCCGCCTGCGCTTAAGTGCGCTGGCTCGCAGCAGCCTGTGCTTAAGACCATTCCCATGGAAAAGAAATGCAAAAAAGCAAAATGGCTGTCTGGCGAGGTCTTACAAATAGCTGTGAAAAGAAGAGAGGTGAAAAGTAAAGGAGAAAAGGAAAGATATAAGCATCTGAATTCAGAGTTCCAAAGAATAGCAAGAAGATAAGAAAGCCTTCTTCAGCAATCAATGCAAAAAAATAGAGGAAAAGAACAGAATGGGAAAGACTAGAGATCTCTTCAAGAAAATTAGAGATACCAAGGGAACATTTCATGCAAAGATGGGCTCGATAAAGGACAGAAATGGTAAGGACCTAACAGAAGCAGAAGATATTAAGAAGAAGTGGCAAGAATACACAGAAGAACTATACAAAAAAGATCTTCATGACCAAGATAATCATGATGATGTGATCATTAATCTAGAGCCAGACATCTTGGAATGTGAAGTCAAGTGGGCCTTAGAAAGCATCACTATGAACAAAGCTAGTGGAGGTGATGGAATTCCAGTTGAGCTGTTTTAAATCCTGAAAGATGATGCTGTGAAAGTGCTGCACTCAATATACCAGCAAATTTGGAAAACTCGCTCATTTAACTTCTATGCAGAGTTCAGTTCAGTTCAGTTCAGTTCAGTCGCTCAGTCTTGTCGGATTCTTTGCAACCCCATGAATCATAGCACGCCAGGCCTCCTTGTCCATCACCATCTCCCAGAGTTCACTCAGACTCAAGTCCATCGAGTCTGTGATGCCATCCAGCCATCTCATCCTCGGTCGTCCCCTTCTCCTCCTGCCCCCAATCCCTCCCAGCATCAGAGTCTTTTATAATGAGTCAATTCTTCACATGAGGTGTCCAAAATACTGGAGCTTCAGCTTTAGCATCATTCCTTCCAAAGAATTCCCAGGATTGATCTCTTTCAGAATGGAGTACATCATGAGAAATGCTGGACTGGAAGAAACACAAGCTGGAATCAAGATTGCTGGGGAGAAATATCAATAACCTCAGATATGCAGATGACACCACCCTTATGGCAGAAAGGGAAGAGGAACTAAAAACCCTCTTGATGAAAGTGAAAGAGGAGAGTGAAAAAGTTGGCTTCAAGCTCAACATTCAGAAAACGAAGATCATGGCATCTGGTCCCATCACTTCATGGGAAATAGATGGAGAAACAGTACAAACAGTGTCAGAGTTTATTTTTTGGGGCTCCAAAATCACTGTAGATGGTGACTGCAGCCATAAAATTAAAAGACGCTTACTCCTTGGAAGAAAAGTTATGACCAACCTAGGTAGTATATTCAAAAGCAGAGACATTACTTTGCCAACTAAGGTCTGTCTAGTCAAGGCTATGGTATTTCAAGTGGTCATGTATGGATGTGAGAGTTGGACTGTGAAGAAGGCTGAGCACTGAAGAATTGATGCTTCTGAACTGTGGTGTTGGAGAAGCCTCTTGAGAGTCCCTTGGAATGCAAGGAGATCCAACCAATCCATTCTGAAGGAGATCAGCCCTGGGATTTCTTTGGAAGGAATGGTGATAAAGCTGAAACTCCAGTACTTTGGCCACCTGATGCGAAGAGTTGACTCACTGGAAAAGACTCTGATGCTGGGAGGGATTGGGAGCAGGAGGAGAAGGGGATGACAGAGGATGAGATGGCTGGATGGCATCACTGACTCGATGGACGTGAGTCTGAGTGAACTCCGGGAGACGGTGACCGACAGGGAGGCCTGGCGTGCTGCAGTTCATGGGGTCGCAAGGAGTCGGACACGACTGAGTGACTGAATTGAACTGAACTGAACTGAGGCTTTACCATACTGCAGAGTCCATGGCACCAAAATACTTAAGAACATGTGTCCTATACAAGCAAATCCTTAGGCAAAAGCACTAAGATGTTCTTCTAAGGTTTGCACTGTTCCTCAATATGTAGGCATAGAGCTCTTCAGATCACTATGAAGAACCCATGCCTTTTCAAGAATTATTTTTCCTACTTTCAAAGGTTTAGATGCAACAATAGTATCTAAAAACATTGACATTTAAAATAAAGCCATGTAAGATGTGTTTTAAGTATGTCAGTGAGAGAGTGAGTGAGTGAGCGAAAGTCACTCAGTTGTGTCCAGCATTTGCGAAACTATGGACTATACAGTCCGTGGAACTCTCTAGGCCAAAATACTGGAGTGGGTAGCTTTTCCCTTCACCGGGTGATCTTCCCAACCCAGGATTCCAACCCAAGTCTCCAGCATTGCAAGTGGATTCTTCACCATCTGAGCCACAAGGGAAGTCCAAAGATGTCAGATATTATGACATATTCCAAATACATATCTTACTTGATAACAGACACTTAACACACATCCCTGGAACTCTTTTTGGTCCGTGGAAACCTAGGCTTGTGAAAGCAAAGTTATGAAACTTTCTGAGTGACTGATAACTCTAAAAATGAGTATCCTATGAACAACAGGAGGAGTGATGTAACCAGACATTAACCAGAATCTGAGGGGTGGTCAGTCACTAGGATCAAGGTAGAAGCAATAGTCTGCAACATAGCACCAGTCACGTTTCCTGTGGGAGTCTCTGCTCAAAATTTTAGTTTCATTGAACTTTTTACTTCTACCTGTATTTATATCTGAAATGATAAGAAATGTACCTCCAGATTTTTAAGACCAGAAATTGCCCACAATTTCAAAAAAGAAATTAAAAAATATATAATTTAGATATTTCCAAGGTAAGAGGCATCTTGGAACACCTGCTAAGCCAAGATAACCTGACCCATCTAGCAACCGTGAATCAGATGAGACCCATCTCTTGTCTCTATTCCACGCTGGTTCCCACCCACTTCTGATGCTGGATCAGGGCTTGGAACCAGAAAACACATTTAGTAAGATGGGGAAGGCTGGAGGCAATGAGGACCACATCCACTCCCATTACTTCCTGTCTACAGTTCCCAATGTGAAAGGAAAGAGGATTTAACTTTCAATTAAGTTTGAAGTTTTGTGTACTAAATGTTTCTGAACATTCTGAGTTCTGTATCAGGATTCTGTTCAGTGACTTTAGGTTTCATGTGATTTTTTAGCTTTGTCATCTCAGCTCAGCCAGATGACAAATTTCTATAGAAATTTCTATAGAAATACTCTATAGAATTTTAAAGGGATAGTAGAATGTAAAATTAAATGGAATTGTGGCTATATCACAGGAGTCTGTATGTTCAGTATAAAGTTTACGCTGATCTTTGTCTCTTTCCTCAGATACATAAAACTGCTACTCCAACTAATTTGCTTTTGTCAGATTCCCAGTCAGGCCCTGCCTTTCAGATTTGTTCTTGCCTGAAAAGCCTGATTTCATTTCAGTCAAGTGCATTCTAAACCCCATCCACCCAGCCAGTCTGGCTCACATTCATTGATTCAGCAATATTTTATTTAACTCGTGTATGTGTGTGTGCGTGTGTGTGTGTGTGTGTTAGTCACTCAGTTGTGTCTGACTCTTTGTGACACGATAAACTATATCCCACCAGACTCTTCTGTCCATAGGCTCATCCAGGCACGAATACTGAAGTGGGTTGCCATTCCCTTCTCCAGGGGATCTTCCTGACTCAGAGATGGAACCCTGGTCTCCTGCATTACAGCCAGATTCTTTACCGTCTGAGCCACGGAAGCCCATTTAACTGTGTAGCCCACATTAATTCTCTCCTTTAAATCCCTATTGTTCTTTATAATACCATTTATTTGACTTATCATTACCATATTCTATTTGTATATAATTTTGCACCTTTATTTCTGTGTTTATCAATGAAATAAAGGATACCATGAAGTTGTATATATCCTTGAAGTATACAGGGATAGCTATTTTTCAATCTTTTCTTTAAGTAAATGTTAAATTATATTTTTCTTAATTTCTTTTTTGAAATTGTGGGCAATTTCTAGTCTTAAAAAATCTGGAGGTACATTTCTTATCATTTCAGATATAAATACAGGTAGAAATAAAAAGTTCAATGAAACTAAAAGCTGATTCTTTGAAAAATGAAATAAAATTGATAAACCTTTAGCAAGACACATGAAGAAAAAAAAAGGCTCAAATCAATAAAATCAGAAATGAAAAAGAAATTAGAGTCAACATCTTAGAAATACAAAGAATCATAAGAGACTTCTACAAACAACTATACACTAAAAAAAATGGACAACCTAGAAGAAATGGACAAATTATTAGAAAGGTGCACTTTCCTAAGACTAAACCAAGAAGATACAGAAAATATAAACAAACCAGTTACCAGTAATGAAATTGAACCAATAATTTAAAGCTCCCAACAAACAAAAATCCAGGACCAGATGGTGTCACATGTGATTTCTACCAAACAACTAAAGAAGAGTTAACATCTATCCTTCTGAAACTAGTCTAAAATTCTGAAGAAGGAACACTTTCAAACTTAATCTATGAGGCCAGCATCAGCCTGATAACAAGACTAAGAAATCACTGAAAGGAAAATTACAAACCAATACTGCTGATGAACATAGATGCAAAATCTTCAACAAAATACTAGCAAACAAACTTGCACAATATATTAAAGATCTTACTTACACTGTGATCAAGTGGAATTTATCCCAGGGGTGCAAAAATTTATCAATATGTACAAAACAATAAAGGTGATACACCACACTAACAAAATTCAGAAAAAAAATCATATAATTCTCCCAATAGATGCAGAAAAGGATTTTGATAAAATTCAACACCCATTTATCATAAAAAAATTCTCCAGAAAGCAGGCACAAAGAGAACATGCTGCTGCTGCTGCTGCTAAGTTGCTTCAGTCGTGTCTGACTCTGTGCGACCCCATAGATGGCAGCCCACCAGGCTCCCCCGTACCTGGGATTCTCCAGGCAAGAACACTGGAGTGGGTTGCCATTTCCTTCTCCAATGCATGAAAGAGAAAAACGGAAGTGAAGCCGCTCAGTCGTGCCTGACTCTTAGCGACCCCATGGACTGCAGCCTACTAAACTCCTCTGTCCATGGGATTTTCCAGGCAAGAGTACTAGAGTGGGGTGCCATTGCCTTCTCCCAAAGAGAACATACGTCAGCATAATAAATGAAATATATGACAAACAAAGCTATCATCTTACTCAGCGGTGAAAAGCTGAAAATATTTCCTCTAAGATCAGAAATAATACAATGATACAAATAATACCCTGATCACATTTATTCAGTGTAGTTTGGGGAGTCCATAGCAACCAGAAGAAACATGAATAGAAGAAATCCCAATTGAAAAAGAAAACACAAACTACTACTATTTGCAGATGACATGCTACTGCACACAAAAGCAAGCAAAGATGCTACCAAAACTATCAGATTTTATTAATGAATTAAGTAAAGTTGAAGATACAAAGTTAATAAAGAGAAATATGTTATAGTTATATATGCTAAAAAAATCAGAAAAAGGAATTAAGGAAACACTATTTGCCATCATACCAAAAATAATAGGATCAGTTCAATTCAGTCTCTCAGTCATGTCCGAATCTTTGTGACCCCATGTACAGAGTATGCCAGGCTTCCCTGTCCACCACCAACTCCTTACTCAAACTCATATCCATCGAGTCAGTGACGCCATCCAACCATCTCATCCTCTGTTGGCCTGTTCTCCTCCCTTCAAACTTTCCCAGCATCAGGGTCTTTTCTAATGTGTCAGTTCTTCGTATCAGGGGGCCAAAGAATTAGAGCTTCAACTCCAGCATGAATCCTTCCAATGAATAGTCAGGACTGATTTTCTTTAAGATTGACTGGTTTGATCACCTTGCAGTCCAAGAAACTCTCAAGTGTCTTCTTCAATACTACACTTCAAAAGTATCAGTTCATCAGTTTCTTTAAGGTCAAACTCTCATATCCATACATAACTACTGGAAAACCATAACTTTGACTATACAGAGCTTTGTTGGCAAAGTAATGTCTCTGCTTTTTAATATGCTATCTAGGTTGTTCATAACTTTTCTTCCAAGGAGCAAGCATCTTTTAATTTCATGGCTGCAGTCACCATCTACAGTGATTTTGGAGCCCAAGGAAATAAAGCCTGACACTGTTTCCACTGTTTCTACATCTATTTGCAATGGAGAAGCTCTATACAGTCAGCAAAACCAAGACTGGAAAATGACTGTGGCTCAGATAATGAACTCCTTATTGCCAAATTCAGACTCAAGTTGAAGAAAGTGGGGAAAACCACTAGACCATTCAGGTATGACCTAAATCAAATCTCTTATGATTATACAGTGGAAGTGAGAAATAGATTTAAGGGACTAGAGCTGATAGACAGAGTGCCTTATGAACTATAGATGGAGGTTCATGACATTGTACAGGAGACAAGAATCAAGACCATCCCCAGGAAAAACAAATGCAAAAAAGCAAAATGTCTGTCTGAGGAGGTCTTACAAATAGCTGTGAAAAGCAAAGGAGAAAAGGAAAGATATTCTCATTTGAAGGCAGAGTTCCAAAGAATAGCAAGAAGAGATAAGAAAGCCTTCCTCCACGATCAGTGCAAAGAAATAAAGGAAAACAACAGAATGGGAAAAACTAGAGATCTCTTCAAGAAAATTAGAGATACCAAGGGAACATTTCATGCAAAGATGGGCTCGATAAAGGACAGAAATGGTATGGACCTAACAGAAGCAGAAGATATTAAAAAGAGGTGGCAAGAATACACAGAAGAACTGTACAAAGAAGTCTTAATGACCCAGATAATCATGATGGTGTCATCACTCAACTAGAGCCAGACATCCTGGAATGTGAAGTCAAGTGGGCCTTAGAAAGCATCACTACGAGCAAAGCTAGTGGAGGTGATGGAATTCCAGTGGAACTATTTCAAATCCTGAAAGATGATGCTGTGAAAATGCCAGCAAATTTGGAAAGCTCAGCAGTGGCCACAGTACTGGAAAAGGTCAGTTTTCATTCCAATCCCAAAGAAAGGCAATGCTAAAGAATGCTCAAACTACCGCACAATTGCACTCATCTCACACGCTAGTAAAGCAATGCACAAATTCTCCAAGCCAGACTTCAGCAGTACGTGAACCGTGAACTTCCAGATGTTCAAGCTGGTTTTAGAAAAGGCAGAGGAACCAGAGATCAAATTGCCAACATCCTCTGGGTCATGGACAAAGCAAGAGAGTTCCAGAAAAACATCTATTTCTGCTTTATTGACTATGCCAAAGCCTTTGACCGTGTGGATCACAATAAACTGTTGAGAATTCTGAAAGAGAAGACCACCTGACCTGCCTCTTGAGAAACCTCTATGCATAAGGAAGCAACAGTTAGAACTGGACATGGAACAACAGACTGGTTCCAATAGGAAAAGGAGTACATCAAGGCTGTATATTTTCACCCTGCTTATTTAACTTATATGCAGAGTATATCATGAGAAATGCTGGGCTGGAGGAAGCCCAAGCTGGAATCAAGATTGCCGGGAGAAATATCAATACTCTCTGATATGCAGATGACCCCACCCTTATGGCAGAAAGTGCAGAAGAACTAAAGATCCTCTTGATGAAAGTAAAAGAGGAGAGTGAAATCATTGGCTTAAAGCTCAATATTCAGAAAACTAAGATCATGTCATCTGGTCCCATCACTTCATGGGAAATAGGTGGGGAAACAGTGGAAACTATGGCTGACTTTATTTTTCTGGGCTCAAAAATCACTGCAGATGGTGACTGCAGCCATGAAATTAAAAGATGATTACTCCTTGGAAGGAAAGTCATGACCAACCTAGACATCATATTAAAAAGCAGAGACATTAAAGGTCTTAGCCATCAAAGGTCCGTCTTGTCAAGGCTATGGTTTTTCCAGTAGTCATATATGGATTTGAGAGAAGGCTGAGCACTGAAGAATTGATGCTTTTGAACTGTGGTGTTGGAGAAGAGTCTTGAGAGTCCCCTGGACTGCAAGGAGATCCAACTAGTCCATCCTTAAAGGAGATCAGTCCTGGGTGTTCATTGGAAGGACTGATGTTGAAGCTGAGACTCCAATACTTTGGCCACCTGAAGCGAAGAGCTGACTCATTTGAAAAGACCCTGATGCTGGGAAAGATTGAGGGCAGGGGGAGAAGGGATGACAGAGGATGAGATGGATGGATGGCATCATCGACTCAATGGACATGGGTTTGGGTGAATTCCGGGAGTTGGTGATGGACAGGCAGGCCTGTCATGCTGCGGTTCTCGGGGTCACAAAGAATAGGACATGACTGAGTGACTGAATTGAACTGAACTGATGGGACCAGATGCCACGATCTTACTTTTTTGAATGTTGATCTTACTTTTTTAGAATGTTGAAATTTAAGCCAGCTCTTTCACTGTCCTCTTTTACTTTCATCAAGAAGCTCTTTAGTTCTTGTTACCTTTCTGCCATAAGAGTGCTGTCATCTGCATAACTGAGGTTATTGATATTTCTCCTGGCAATCTTGATTCCAGCTTGTGCTTCATCCAGCCCGACATTTCTCATTATGTACTCTGAATATAAGTTAAATAAGCATGGTGACAATATGCAACCTTGATGTTCTCTTTTCCCAAATTGGAACCAGTCCACTGTTTCATGTCGAGTTCTAACTGTTGCTTCCTGACCTTCATACAGACTTCTCAGGAGGTGGGTAAGGCGGTCTGATATTTCCATCTCCTTAATAATTTTCCACAGTTTATTGTGATCCACACAGCCAAAAGCTTTAGCATAGTCAATGAAGCAGATGTTTTTTCTGGAATTCTCTTGGTTTTTCTATGATCCAATAGATGTTGGCAATTTTATCTCTCTTTCCTCTGCCTTTCTAAATCCAGCTTGAACATCTGAAAGTTCTTGGTTCACGTACTGTTGAAGCCTGGTTTGGAGAATTTTGAGCATCACTTTGCTAGCATGTGAGATGAGTACAATTTAGTGGTAGTTTGAACACTCTTTGGCATTACCTTTCTTTGGGATTGGAATGAAAACTGACCTTTTCCAGTACCTTTCCAGTGCTGAGTTTTTCAAATTTGCTAGCATATTGAGTGCAGCACTTTCACAACATCATCTTTCAGGATTTGAAATAGCTCAACTGGAGTTCCGTCACCTCCACTGGCTTTGTTCATAGTGATTTTTCCTAAGGCCCACTTGACTTCACACTCTAAGATATCTGGCCCTAGGTGACTGATCACACCATTGTGGTTATCTGGGTCATTAAGACTTTTTTGTATAGTTCTTCTGTGTATTATTGCCACCTCTTTTTAATATCTTCTGCTTCTGTTAGGTCCATACAATTTCTGTCTTTTATTGTGCCCATTTTTCTATGAAATATTCTCTTGGTATCTCTCATTTTCTTGAAGAGGTCTCTGTCTTTCCCATTCTATTGTTTTCCTCTATTTCTTTGCTTGATCACTGAGGAAGCCTTTCCTATTTCTCCTTGCTATTCTTTGGAACTCTGCATTCAGATGGCTGTATCTTTCCTTTTCTCCTTTGCCTTTAGTTTCTCTTCTTTTCTCAGCTTTTGTACAGCCTCCTTGACAACCATTTTGCCTTTTTGCATTTTTCTTGGGAATGGTTTTGATCACAGCCTTCTGTTCAACATCATGAACCTCTGCCCATAGTTCTTCAGACACTCTATCAGATCTCATCCCCTGAATCTATTTGTCATTTCCACTGTATAAATCATAAGGGATTTGATTTAGGTCATACCTGAATGGTCTAGCGGTTTTCCCTACTTTCTTCAATTTGAGTCTGAATTTGGTAATAAGGAGTTCATGATCTGAGCCACAGTCAGCTCCCAGTCTTGGTTTTGCTGACTGTATAGAGCTTCTCCATCTTCAGTTGCAAAGAATATAATCAATCTGATTTTGATATTGACTATCTGCTTGTCCATGTGGAGAGTCTTCTCTTGTGCTGTTGCAAGAAGGTGTTTGCTATGACCAGTGCATTCTCTAGGCAAAACTCTGTTAGCCTTTGCCTTGCTTCATTTTGTACTCCAAGGCCAAACTTGCCTGCTACTCCAGCTATCTCTTGACTTCCTACTTTTGCATTTCAGTCCCCTGATTGAAAAGGGCTTCTTTTTTCCATTGGTTCTAGAAGTTCTTGTAGTTCTTCATAGAACCATTCAATTTCAGTTTCTTCCACATTAATGGTTTGGGCATAGACTTGGATTACTGTGATAATGAATGTTGCCCTGGGAACAAAAAAAGATCATTCTGTCGTTTTTGAGATTGCACTCAAATACTGCATTTTGAACTCTTTTGCTGACTGGAGGACTACTCCATTTCTTCTAAGGGATTCTTGCCCACAGTAGTAGGTGTAGTGGTCATCTGAATTAAATTCTCCCATTCCTTTCCATTTTAATTCACTGATTCCTAAAATGTTGATGTTCACTCTTGCCATCTCCTGTTTGACCACTTCTAATTTACCTTGATTCATGAATCTAACATTCAAGGTTCCTATGCAAAACTGTTCTTTAAAGCATCAGAGTTACTTCCATCACCATTCACAGCCACAACTGGGTGCTGTTTTCACTTTGGCTCAGCCTTTTCATTATTTTTGGAGGTATTTCTCCACTTTTCTCTAGTAGAATATTGGGAAACATCTGAATTGGGGAGTTCATCTTTCAGTGTCATATCTTTTTGCTTTTTCATATCGTTCATGAAGTAGAATGGAATAAAATACCCAGGAATAAACTTACCCATACAGGTAAAAGAGCTGTCCTCTGAAAACTATAAGACCCTGATGAAAGAAATTGAAGATGACATAAGCTAATGGAAAGATATTCTATGTACTTGGACTTGAAGAATCAATATTGTGAAAATGACTATACTACCCAAGGGAACCTATAGATTCAATACAATCCCTATCAAAATACCAAGGGCATTTTTCACAGAACTAGAACAAAAAGTTTAAAACATATATGAAAGCACAAAGGACCCTAACTATCCAAACAATTTTAAGAAAGAAAAACAGAGCTGGAGAAGTCACACTTCCTGGTTTCCAACTGTACTACCAAGCTACAGTAATCAAAACAGTGTGAATCTACTTGAAAACAAACACACAGATCAACAGAACAGAAAAGAGTGCCCAGAAATAAACCCACACCTTTAGGCAATTAATCTACAACAAAGGAGGCAAGAATATATAATGGAAAAGAGACAGTTTCTTCAATATGTTGTGCTATGAAAACTGCACAGCTCTAAGTAAAGAATCAAATTAGAACATTCTTTAGCACAATATACAAAAATAAATTCAAGATAGATTAAAGAACTAAATGTAAGATTGGATACCATAAAACTTCAGAGGAAAACATAGGTGGAATACTCTTTCCCATAAATCATAGAAATATGTTTTTGTATTCGTCTTGTAAAGAAAATAAAAGCAAAAATAAGCAGATAGATAGGATCTAATTAAACTTAAAAGCTTTTGCACAGCAAAAGAAGCCATCTACAAAATGAAAACACATGCTACTGAATGTGAGAAAAGATTTGCAAATGATATGACTGATAAGGGATTAATATGTTTAAGATATATAAACAGCTCATGCAACTCGACATCAAAGAAACAAACTGATTTAAAAATGGGCAGAGAAGTTTAATAGACATTTTTTTTTTCTATAAAGGACATGCAGATAACCAATAGGAACATGAAAAGATGCTCAACATCACTAAGCATTAGAGAAATGATTCAAAAAGATACATGCATACAATATTCATAGCAGTATTATTTACACTTGTTAAGATATGTACACAACCTAAGTGTCCATCAAAAGATGAAAGGATAAAGAAGGTATGGCATATACATGTAGAATAGGATACTACTTAGCAATAAAAAGAACAAAATTTTGCTCTTTGCAACCATGTGGATAGACTTGGAAGGCATTACGCTAAGTGAAAAAAGTCAGAGAGAGAATCAAATACTGTATGATGTCACTTATCTGTGGAGTCTAAAAAATACAACAAACTAGTCAACATCACAAGAAAAGAAACAGACCCACAGACATTGAGAACAAACTAGTGATTAACAGCTGAAGGGGTGGGGAAAATAGGAGTGGAGGAGTGAGAGCACAAATTATTGGGCATAAGATAGGCTCAAGGATGTATTGTGCAACATGGAAAGTACAGACAGTATTTTGAAACAATAAATGGAAAGTAGCTTTTGAGAATTGAAAAAATTTAAAAAAAAAATTTTTACTGAATTTTTTACCAGAAAAATCTATTCCCAATCATATCTGTATATAAAGAACATAAATCTGAAAATGTTATTTGCTTATATGTAAATATTCTAGGAGTGTGCTTTAAAGAGATCTCAGGTTTTATTTAAAACACTTAAAAAGTGGGAGGCAAAAGAAAGATGTCTCAAGGGTCTTGTGTATTTTAGAGAGGAATGTCAAGAATGTGGGCTTCCCAGCTTGTAAAACAATAACTTCTTTGATTGGATATTCAGTTGTGCTTTGCCTGCATTTTCTGTTTTTAAATCCAAAGGTAAATTTAACCTAGGAAAAAGATATTTCTGTTTGTCGGTTTCAAAAGCTACTTTTTTTCATTTTGTTCTTTTTTTTTAAACCAGGGATCTTTTGAAATTTGAACTCTACCCTTGTTTACCAGTGTGGTTTTTGCTTTAGAGGTTAAGTTTGTAACAGTTGCTTCTCTATCCCTGAAAAGCAAAAGTCAGGAGAGATTATTAGGGAAATTCTGTTGGTGAAATTATTCCCAATGATCCTATTTAAAGCAGATTATGCTTAGTAACTAAAACAACAACATGCTTTTCAAAATTGTATTTTGGGGATGTTGTAATAAAAGTAGCTGTGACCCGTAAAATATTCCCTTGCCATTTCATCAAACATCTACCCCCAAAAAAGTTCCATTTTTGAACTCACACAAAAAGTATTTCTGTGGTTTTGTGCCTTACTCAGATACTTAGCAACCAACACTAATAATTAATATCCTCTTGACATTTCCCCTAGTTTTGCACATTTTTTTCAACACAACTTTCAATATTTGGGTTAATTCTCTTCTGAGTCATGGTTCTAAAGCAGTGAAAAACAACTAAGAATTCCCGATATCCATTGCATAAGTTGATTCTAATGTTATATGTCTGACAATAACTAACATTCCTTCCAATTTATAAAGCTCAGTGATCTGTACTTCTCTCTTATTCTCTCGTAATAAAATTAAAAATGAAAATTAAAAAGTCAACTTCTGAGTCAGCAAAAATATAGAATTGGAAGCTGAACTTTTAAATTTTAATACTATACATAAAGTAATTTCAAATGAGTCACTGATTAACAAAAAAATAAAAATCAGATATGAAAAAAAAGTCATGACTTTTTGGTCTACTGGGAGACCAAGAGACATCTAAAGACTGGACATACATTTTAAGCCATGGGGTGGACAAACCATAACCTATGGGCCAAAGAGGCCCACCTCCTGTTTTTATATGTGAGCTAAGGATATTTTCTTCATTTTAAGAGTTTGAAAAAAAATCTAAAGAATAATAGTATTTAATGAAATGTAGAAAATAAACTCTCTGGCTTCATAAATAGTTTTTTTGGCATAGCCATGCTTATTTACATATCATCTATACTTACATATTGCCTATCCTCTATACTTACATATTGCCTATCCTCATTTATTTACACATTGTCGTTTGCATATTGTCTGTGGCCACTTTCATGCACAATTATCATAGGTTAAATCTTGAAATATCACCTCTTTATTCTTCTAGAAATGAATTTAATAGCTCTGGCAAAATAGTTGGCATTTCCCTTAATTCTTTTATTTCATTTCCCTTTAACCAAGCACATGTTTATTTTCAAAAAAGATAGCCAGAATTAAATTACACTCAGTTCAGTTCAGTTCAGTTCAGTCGTGTCTGACTCTGCGACCCCATGAATCGCAGCACGCCAGGCCTCCCTGTCCATCACCAACTCCCAGAGTTCACCAAAATTCATGTCCATTGAGTCAGTGATGCCAACCAGCCATCTCATCCTCTGTCGTCCTCTTCTCCTCCTGTTGCCAATCCCTCCCTGCATCAGAGTCTTTTCCAATGAGTCAACGCTTTGCATGAGGTGACCAAAGTATTGGAATTTCAGTTTCAACATCAGTCCTTCCAGTGAACACCCAGGGCTGATCTCCTTTAGAATGGACTGGTTGGATCTCCTTGCAGTCCAAGGGACTCTCAAGAGTCTTCTCCAACACCACACTTCAAAAGCATCAATTCTTCGGTGCTCGGCTTTCTTCACAGTCCAACTCTCACATCCATGCATGACCAATGGAAAAAGTTTTCTAGCCTGGACTAGACGGACCTTTGTTGGCAAAGTAATGTCTCTGTTTTTCAGTATGTTATCTAGGTTGGTCATAACTTTTCTTCCAAGGAGTAAGTGTCTTTTAATTTCATGGCTGCAATCACCATCTGCAGTGATTTTGGAGCCCAGAAAACTAAAGTCAGCCACTGTTTCCACTGTTTCCCCATCTATTTCCCATGAACTGACGGGACCAGATGCCATGATGCCATGATCTTAGTTTTTGAATGTTGAGCTTTAAGCCAACTTTTTCACTCTCCTCTTTCACTTTCATCAAGAGGCTGTTTAGTTCCTCTTAACTTTCTGCCATAAGGGTCGTGTCATCTGCATATCTGAGATTATTGATATTTCTCCCCACAATCTTGATTCCAGCTTGTGCTTCTTCCAGCCCTGCATTTCTCACGATGTACTCTGTATATAAGTTAAATAAGCAGGGTGACAATATACAGCCTTGATATACTCCTTTTCCTATTTGGAACCAGTCTGTTGTTCCATGTCCAGTTCTAACTGTTGCTTCCTGACCTGCATACAGATTTCTCAAGAGGCAGATCAGATGGTCTGGTATTCCCAACACTTTCAGAAATTTCCACAGTTTCTTGTGATCCACACAGTCAAAGGCTTTGGCATAGTCAATAAAGCAGAAATAGATGTTTTTCTGGAACTTTCTTGCTTTTTTGATGATCCAATGGATGTTGGCAATTTGATCTCTGATTCCTCTGCCTTTTCTATGTCAGAGAACTTCCAGCTTAAACACCTGGATGTTCATGGTTCATGTACTGCTGAAGCCTGGCTTGGAGAATTTTGAGCATTCCTTTGCTAGCATGTGAGATGAGTGCAATTGTGCGGTAGTTTGAGCATTCTTTGGCATTGCCTTTCCTTGGAATTGGAATGAAAACTGACCTTTTCCAGTCCTGTGGCCACTGCTGAGTTTTCCAAAGTTGCTGGCATATTGAGTGCAGCACTTTAAAGCATCATCTTTCAGAATTTGAAATAGCTCAACTGGTATTCCATCACCTCCACTAGCTTTGTTTGTAGCTAGTGGGTAAACAACAGAATGGGAAAGATCAAAGATCTCTTCAAGAAAATTAAAGCTACCAAGGGAATATTTCATGCAAAGATGGGCTTGATAAAGGACAAAAATGGTATGGACCTAACAGAAGCAGAAGATATTAAGAAGAGGTGGCAAGAATACACAGAAGAACTGTACAAAAAAGAGCTTCTTGACCCAGATAATCACAATGGTGTATTCACTCACCTAGAGCCAGACAACCTAGAATGTGAAGTCAAGTGGGCCTTAGAAAGCATCACTAGTCAGGTCTAGATAGATTACATTAGCAATCACCTCTGACTTTGAAATTACAGTATTACTCAAGAACAAAAATGTCTAGTATTCTCTTGATGTTGACTGAGAGCTGTGAGATGATGGTTAAGACCATCAGAAGTGTGACTTATCAGTAGCAGCTCCTGCTCTGAACTACAGTGGAGCTTGTAGTTCTCCAGCTGGCTGTAGTAATGACTGTTGGAAACCTGAGCCAGTCACTTGATTCTCTAATAAATCATTTACAGTAATCAATTCTATCACACAGTGGGATAGTAATGATTCTGTATCAGTTTTGTTTCTCAATAGATAGATACAACTGGAACCATTCAACTTCCATAGTATCTGGTGTCTCTAGCTTTTCCTTGTACAGTATGAATCTGAAAGCATTAGATAGATGATAGATAGATAGAAAGATAGGTAGATATAGATAGATAGATAAGGCAAATTTTGTAGTGAAGTAAGAACTGGAGAGACTTAAGACAAAAATCCACACTTTAGAAAAAATATTTTCATCTCTTTCTTTGTTTGTTTGTTTTCTTTTCCCTGCGAAGAATTTACCATAATGGCACCCCACTCCAGTTCTCTTGCCTGGAAAATCCCATGGATGGAGGAGCCTGGTAGGCTGCAGTCCGTGGGGTCGTTAAGAGTCGGGCGCGACTGAGCAACTTCACTTTCACCTTTTACTTTCATGCATTGGAGAAGAAAATGACAACCCACTCCAGTACTCTTGCTTGGAGAATCCCAGGTACAGAGGAGCCTAGTGGGCTGCAGTCCGTGGGGTCGCACAGAGTCGGACACGACTGAAGTGACTTAGCAGCAGCAGCAGCAGCAGCAGCAGCAGCATGGTCTATTGGTAAGATGATTATTCAAAATATTAAATGGTATCATCTATGATATTATAAGAATAAAAGTTTGGAACTTGAATTAAAATGACTACAAGAGAAACTGATGTTTCAAAGAATCTCTAGTTTTTTTTTGTATACATTGATAGAATTCAATTTCAGAAAAATAACTACTCTAAACACTTGGAGATCAGACTTGGTGCATAAAATTATCTGCTTGAAAAATGCTAACACAACAATGTTCACAATAAAAGCACAAACAAATTTTGCCAGCCACAACACAAGAGACTTACAGAAGCTTACCTTGTTTTAGCAAAATGAATTGCTCAGTTATTTTGTATTGTCTTATGTTGGGTACTATAACTAAAGATGTAGTTGCAGCATATTTTATTTATCTTCTTACTTATAATTTATTTTCTTAAAAATTATTACTTTCAAAACAATTTCTTTGGTATTCAATTTTAAAACTTCTTATAACATGTAACTTGTGTTAAAATATGTACAAGGGAATGTGTAAAAGAGAAGTATAGCACTTAAGATCACAGATGCACTTGCCAGATGACCTGGCAAAACCTCACTCTGACTTGCCAGCTAAGCCACAGTAGGCAGATTACTTTTCTGCAGCTTAATTTCATAATATATAAGAACAGTATTAGTATTCACCAGTTAAGTGATAGGAGAATTAAAGGAAACCAACTATATAACATACTGAGTATGATGCCTGGAAAGAAGTAAGTCCTTGATAAACATTAACATTTAATATTTTTTGTCAAATCATTCAAAAAAGCAAATTCAAAGATAATTCCAAAGTGATCCAGTGATGCTGTGTCGGATAAGGCATACTTAAACGAGTTCATCATGGTAGACTCACACTGAAACCCTGTTCTGCATCCTTCTGATCTACTCATGGAATATTCTTTAGAAAAAAAATGTGGAAAACATGAAATTCATGTCTTTTTGAGTTATCTTTCAAGTCCTGAATACTTACTTATGAATCTATTTAAATATTCTAACAGTAAGAGAAACACAAGGTTTTAGACAAAGTCCAAAATGATTGATACATTTTTGGTTTAAATTTTCCACACAGTCCTTTCAGTCTTTGACCCACTGAAATGTTTCCATATGGACCACAACTTTAAAAGATTGGTCAGTAAGACACCATGTGATAGCCAATGTGCTAAATGGACATTTCTAAACTCATATCTAATTTGGTCCTTTTGGTCTTTTGATCCCACTTTATATCACCAAATCAACTGAACTTAATTAATACTTGCTGACCACAAACTCTGTCAGTTACACTGGGCCTTAAACTTCATCAACTCATTGGACATGAGCTTGAGTAAACTTCGGGGGATACGTGAAGGACAGGGAAGCCTGGTGCACTGCAGTCCATGGGGTTGCAAAGAGTCAGACACAACTTAGCAACTGAACAACATTAAATTTAATAATACTTATCTTTCTTTGTACTTCTCTGATCATAGAATTCCAGTCTTCCTTATAAGTGCCTCTTCCTTTGACTATCTTCAAATAAATCTCTCATAAAAATCTAATACATGCTTCTCTTTTCAGTCTAGATGACTTTTCTAAGATATCATGAGTTATTCCAAGACCAGTTTCCAAGGAAATGCTGACATCCATATCACCCCAACTCTCTCTATTGTTTCCTTCCACACACCTCCTTGAATAGTTACCTGAAAACTTCTTTAGAACCACAATTTTAGCATATATCAACTTGAATTATTTTTCTTCCAATTTAGCTCTTCTGTTATTTCTTGCTTGATTAATGGTAGCATCAGAAACCCCATCACTCAAGTTGAAAGCATGGAAGTTCTCTAAGCATCTTCCTCCTGGTAACTTTCTATCTCCAATCCATCAAATGCTAATATAGATTTTTATTCTAAAATATTTATTCACTTCAACCTTCACTCTTCTTAATATCATTGACCTAGTTCATTATTTTTCACTTACATCACTACAAAAGCCTTAGAAAACTAGTTAGAGCTAGGTTTTTCATTCTATTTGTGTTTAGCTGATCCAAGTGCCCATCTTTGCATGAAATGTTCCCTTGGTATCTCTAATATTCTTGAAGAGATCTCTAGCCTTTCCCATTCTGTTGTTTTCCTCTATTTCTTTGCACTGATCGCTGAGGAAGGTGTTCTTATCTCACTTGCAATTCTTTGGAACTCTGCATTCAGATGCTTATATCTTTTCTTTCCTCCTTTGCTTTTCACCTCTCTTCTTTTCACAGCTACTTGTAAGGCCTCCCCAGACAGCCACCTTGCTCTTTTGCATTTCTTTTCCATAGGGATGGTCTTGATCCCTGTCTCCTATACAATGTCATGAACCTCAGTCCATAGTTCATCAGGCACTCTGTCTATCAGATCTAGGCCCTTAAATCTATTTCTCATTTCCACTGTATAATCACAGGGGATTTGATTTAGGTCATACCTGAATGGTCTAGTGGTTTTCCCTACTTTCTTCAATTTGAGTCTGAATTTGGCAATAAGGAGTTCATGATCTGAGCCACAGTCAGCTCCCAGTCTTGTTTTTGCTGACTGTATAGAGCTTCTCCGTCTTCGGCTACAAAGAATATAATCAATCTGATTTTGGTGTTGACCATCTGGTGATATCCATGTGTAGAGTCTTCTCTTGTGTTGTTGGAAGAGGGTGTTTGCTATGACCAGTGTGTTCTTTTAGCAAAACTCTATTAGCCTTTACCCTGCTTCATTTTGTACTCCAAGGGCAAATCTGCCTGTCACTCCAGGTTTTTCTTGACTTCCTACTTTTGCAATCTAGTCCCCTATAATGAAAAGGACATCTTTTTTGGGTGTTCGTTTTAAAAGGTCTTGTAGGTCTTCATAGAACCATTCAGCTTCAGCTTCTTCAGTGTTACTGGTTGGGGCATAGACTTGGATTACTGTGATATTGAATGGTTTGCCTTGGAGACAAAAGGAGATGATTCTGTTGTTTTTGAGATTGCATCCAAGTACTGCATTTCGGACTCTTTTGTTGACCATGATGGCTACTCCATTTCTTCTGAGGGATTCCTGCCCGCAGTAGTAGATATAATGGTCTTCTGAGTTAAATTCACCCATTCCAGTCCATTTTAGTTCACTGATTCCTAGAATGTCGACGTTCACTCTTGCCATCTCCTGTTTGACCTCTTCCAATTTTCTTTGGTTCATGGACATAACATTCCAGGTTCCTATGCAATATTGCTCTTTACAGCATTGGACCTTGCTTCTATCACCAGTCACATCCACAGCTGGGTATTGTTTTTGCTTTGGCTCCATCCCTTCACTCTGTCAGGCAAAGATGGTCTCGATAAAGGACAGAAATGGTATGGACCTAACAGAAGTAGAAGATAGTAAGAAGAAGTGGCAAGAATACACAGAACTGTACAAAAAAGATCGTCACAATCAAGATAATCACGATGGTATGATCACTCACCTAGAGCCAGACATCCTGAAATGTGAAGTCAAGTGGGCCTTAGAAAGCATCACTATGAACAAAGCTAGTGGAGATGATGGAATTCCACTTGAGCTATTTGAAATCCTGAAAGATGATGCTGTGAAAGTGCTGCACTCAATATGCCAGCAAATTTGGAAAACTCAGCAGTGGCCACAGGAGTGGAAAAGGACAGTTTTTTTTCCAATTCCAAAGAAAGGCAATGCCAAAGAATGCTCAAACTACTGTACAATTGCACTCATCTCACATGTTAGTAGAGTAATGCTCAAAATTCTCCAAGCTAGGCTTCAGCAGTACATGAACCATGAACTTTCAGATGTTCAAGCTGGTTTTAGGAAAGGCAGAGGAACCAGAGATCAAATTGGCAACATCTTCTGGATCATCAAAAATGCAAGAGAGTTCCAGAAAAACATCTATTTCTGCTTTATTGAGTATCCCAAAACCTTTGACTGTGTGGATCACAAGAAACTGTGGAAAATTCTGAAAGAGATGGGAATACCAGACCAACTAACCTGCCTCTTGAGAAACCTATATGCAGGTCAGGAAGCAATAATTAGAACTGGACATGGAACAACAGACTGGTTCCAAATAGGAAAAGGAGTATGTCAAGGCTGTATACTGTCACCCTGCTTATTTAACTTATATGCAGGGTACATCATGAGAAACGCTGGGCTGGAAGAAGCACAAGCTGGAATCAAGATTGCCGGAAGAAATATCAATAACCTCAGATATGCAGGTGACACGACCCTTATGGCAGAAATTGAAGAGGAACTAAAAAGCCTCTTGATGAAAGTGAAAGAGGAGAGTGAAAAAATTAACTTAAAGCTCAACATTCAGAAAATGAAGATCATGTCATCTGGTCCCATCACTTCATAGTAAATAGATGGGAAACAGTGTCAGACTTTGTTTTGGGGCCTCCAAAATCACTGGAGATGGTGATTGCAGCCATGAAATTTAAAGACGCTTACTCCTTGGAAGGAAAGTTATGACCAACCTAGATAGCATATTGAAAAGCAGAGACACTACTTTGCCATCAAAGGTACATCTTGTCAAGGCTATGGTTTTTCCAGTGGTCATGTATGGATGTGAGAGTTGGACTGTGAAGAAAGCTGAGCACTGAAAAATTGATGCTTTTGAATTGTGGTGTTGGAGAAGACTCTTGAGAGTCCCCTGGACTGCAAGAACCAATCAGTCCATTCTAAAGGAGATCAGCCCTGGGTGTTCTTTGGAAGGAATGATGCTGAAGCTGAAACTCCAATACTTTGGCCACCTCATGTGAAGAGTTGACTCATTGGAAAAGACTCTGATGCTGGGAGGGATTGGGGGCAGGAGGAAAAGGGGACGATAGAGGATGAGATGGCTGCATGGCATTACCGACTCGATGGACATGAGTTTGAGTGAACTCCGGGAGTTGATGATGGACAGGGAGGCCTGGCATGTTGCATTTCATGGGGTTGCAGAGAGTCGGACACGACTGAGCGACTGAACTGAACTGAACTGAATCCAAGTGCCATGACACTCCATAGTGTTGGGTCAACCCTTTAAACTTGTTTTCCTTAATCATCAAGCATCATTCCTAGCCGACTGTTTTTCAAGTATGTTGGAAGCCCAACACACTCAGTACCCCAATATGCAGCAGTAATATTATATTTGCAAAGCTAACTTAGGGGAGGATGATATGTCTGCTTTTAAATATTCCCTCTGGTGTTTTTAACATGTCATCCTTCTTGGTCAAGGTTTTTACTCCTTGCTGCTGCTGCTGCTGCGTCGCTTCAGTCATGTCCGACTCTGTGAGACCCCATAGACGGCAGCCCACCAGGCTCCCCCATCCCTGGGATTCTCCAGGCAAGAACACTGGAGTGGGTTGCCATTTTCTTCTCCTTTTACTCCTTAGGGGTGACGTTATGCTTGCCCAGTTAGTTTGTCACTACCACCTGCATTCAGAAGGCTCACAAATGTTTGCCAACAGTACTTAACTATTTCCTCAGTTCCAACTCCATGTATCTAACTGCTTCTTGCTGCCTCAAACATAAATCCCACCAGCATTTTTAAATCAAACTCTTCAAGTTTAATTTATTATGTTCTTTCTAAACTGCTTATCATTCAATATTCATATGTCCATAATTGTCCAAGCAAAATCCTGGGGTCCATTTTACCTTCTTGTCAGGAAGTATTTAAAGGAGGCTTCCTGTGTGCTGTTTTGGATCTGTCAGGAATTCTCTGTTCCTTATTAATTCCTGAATATTCAGGAATTAAGAGGAGAGGGAAGCCTCTCCTCAGGCTAAGGAAACCAGACATTTCCTTCATTAGTTTTTCTGTACGGTGATAAGTACCCTCTTCCTTCTTGTGAACCATATGGTAAAGTGATTGTTTACAACTCTCTCTCTCTTTAATATGGATCGCCTATGTTTTGTAAGTCTGGAATTTTAATCTTTATCTATGCTGATAATAACTACAGTATATATGCCCACACCATGTTGATTAAAGCACCTTTGCTCCATCTGGTCCCCGTGTCTGTCTTTCTCTCTCTCTCTTTTTCAGGCTGATCCCCTTGAGTGCAGAGGCTCTCTGAGCCTGCCCCGGGCTTCTAAAACCCTCTGGAGAAGGCGCTCTGTGCCTTCACCCCATCGAGAGGACACCTGAGGCTTCTGTGAACAGAGCAAGCCCCATGGCATGGGGCTTTATTGGCTTTCTGTGTAAACCAAGGAATATCAGCCTCTTTCTCTCTCCTTTACTTTCTTATCAGTCGACTCTGGACCACCAGGTTCTGGTCCATTAAAGGACCTCAACACCTTCTTTTTCCTCCATTACTCACCATGTCAAATAAAACCTCTAGACTCATTATTTCTCCTTACTCAGTCACTTTCGTTGCTTCCCATGTCTTTCTCCTCTCACAGATATTGTCATTGTTTAGCCTTATGTCTAGGTTATTATTATCATCACCAAACTAGTTACCATGCCTCCAGCTTTGCTTTCTGCAATCTATCTTTTGTTTTGCTCCAGAGTGAATTTTTAAAATGCAACTCTTATCATGTCACTCCCTGGATTATAACTCTTTTGAACTCCTACCATCCACAGGATAAAGTTCAAATTCCTCAGCCTGATGTCAGATCTCCACTGTCAGCTGAGTAGGAACAAAGTTCACTGACTTAGTTTCATTTATTTACTCAACAAATGTTTATTGTGTATCACCAGACAGTATTCTACACACTAGGGATGCTGAAAGGAAAAGACAGGAAAGCTTGTAATAGTGAAGTAGTTAGTATTCTAGGTCAAGGAGAAAACAAATAAACAAACACACACATTCACACCCTTAAGTGGTAAATTCTATGTAAAAATTAAAATAGAGTGGTGAAATTGAGATTAACTAGATGGCTTTCTGTAAGAGAGCTGGAGTCAGGAAAGACATCAAATAGAAGGTTACTTTTAATTTGATTCCTGAGCAAATGGAGGGAGACAAGAGTCTTAGGAACAATGTTCCTGGGGGGCGGGGAGGGGGGATTAGCATTGTGAAGATCCTAAAGCAGAGACAAACTTGGCATGCTTGAGGAACAGTGGGAAAGGCGCCACAGGCAGAGTGTGGAGATTGAAGTAAACACTAACATGTCAGAGAGGAAAGCAGAGAAAAGACAGCTGTTGTTCAGTTGCTGTCTTTGCCACCCTGTGGACAGCAGCATGCCAGGTTTCCCTGTCCTTCACTGTCTCCCGGAGCTTACTCAAACTCATGTCCATTGAGTCAGTGATGCCATCCAACCATCTCATCCTCTATTACCCCCTTCTCCTCCTGCCCTCAAAGACCATAACTTTGGGATTTTACAAATTTCACCCAAGAATGTGAACTGTATCTTAAATTGAAGAGGAATTCACTGAGTTTTGAGTAGGAAATGACAGGACAATTTATATTCTGAAATGAACATTGTGGCAATTCTGATGCAAAATAGTGGCAAGAAGATGAATTGGATGGATTAGTATGGTAGTAATCATTGAGATGGAGAGAGATGTTCAGATTTGAAATATATTTTTAAGATGGAATAGATAAATCTTGTTTATCACTAGATGCGGGTAAGGAGAAAATGAGAAGGATTAAGCAAAACACTTAGATTTAGGAGATATTAAATGCATATATAAGTTTGAGCCTCTGGGAAATTGGAGTGGTATCTATGGATTGCAGACTGGTGGTGTGGTTCAGTCACTAAGTCATGTCCAACTGTAACCCACCAGGCTCCTCTGTCCATAGGATTTCTCATGCAATAATACTGGAGTGGGTTGCCATATCCTTCTCCAGGAGACCGTCATAACCCAGGGATTAAACTGACATCTCCCGCATTGCAGAGCAGATGCTTTACCACTGAGCCGCCAGGGAAACCCCGCATTACACACTAATAAGTATTTAGATGCCATTCAAAACAAAAGGAATAAATGAGGTCACCTAGAATAAATAAATATAGTAAAGGCTCCACCACTGAGACTAATAATAGATGGTAAAATCTAAGTTGGCTTACTAAGGAAGTGAGAGAGGTGATTGATAATGAGAAAAGCTAACACTGAGCTAAGATTTTCAATCTTTGAAGATGACGAATTGCTGAGGTCAAAGCATTTGAGTAGGTTAGCTGGAGGGATAGGAGGTGATGATCAGAAAGTGAACGGTTTGCTGCAGAGAGTCTAGAAATGGCACCTTGCTTGAGAGAAGTTTGAGGTAGAAACGTGGAAATGTTCGGCTGAGACAACATGAAAGACAAACTGGTGAGAAATAAAATCAAGGAACTAAGAGACCAAAATCTCTCTGCTGCTTCTGTTGCAGGAAGGTGGACACCTTCCAGGGCCCGAAACTGGGCTCTTGTCTAACACTCGGAAATGAATTGTCCAAAGAGACACATGTGCTGACAAAGCAAGAGATTTTATTGAGAAAAGGCACTGGGGTGGAGAGCAGTAGGGTAAGGGAATCCAGGAGAACTGCTCTGCCACGTGGCTCTCAGTCTTGGGTTTTATGGTGATGGGATTAGTTTCCAGGTGGTCTTTGGCCAATCATTCTAATTCAGAGTCTTTCCTGGTTGCACACACATCGCTCAGCCAAGATGGATGCTAGCGAGAGGGATTCTGGGAAGTAGATGGACACGTGGTGTCTCCTTTTAACCTTTCCCGAACTCTTCCTGTAGGAGGTGGCTTATTAGTTCCGTATTCCTTATCAGGATCTCCTGTCATAAAACAACTCATGAAAATGGTTACTATGGTGCCTGGCCAGGGTGGGCGGTTTCAATCAGTGTGCTTCCCCTAACAACTCCCCACTGAGAGACTTCATACTCAAGATGCTTCTTGGGAATTGGGGCAGAGGTCTCTTTCTTCTGTAACTTCATCCTGCTGTTGAAGAGCATAGGCCTGCCTAGCAGAGCAGAAGTCTCTCTCTACCTGATCTAAGTCAAGGTATTTTTTTGCCTGAAACCAGCATTCACCCTTATAATGACAGCAATTTAGTTTGAAACTGTTGGCCCCTCTCAGAGATGAAATAGAGAGAGGCCAAACAGGAGACCTAACAGGATGGTCATCTCTTGTCCCCAGAAACAGAAGGCAACATTTGGGGAGAGGGTTGCAGGGTTTGTGACACTTTTTGATTGGTTGGTGGTGAGGCAACAGAGCTGTGCTCCAGGAATCTTGTGCTCAGTCTGAAGTTACCATCCTCCACCTGGGTGGGGGCTCAAAGACATTGTTAAGCATATTTATTTGAGTAGGAACTAGGACCCTGTCTGGAGGCTGTACCAACCTTTGATTGTTTCTCCTGTTTCTGTATCCCCTCCCTTCCCTGATTAGCAATTGTTTGAATCCACCCTTTGGAAGTCAAGGAAGGTCAAGGAGGCTGAATGAAGCCTATATCCTACAGACAAGAAATGGAGAACACAGAACTGATCTCTACTCCAGAGCCCCACAGAGTTCTACTCAGTTTTAATTTAGGGAACTAGGCAACTATGACTGATAACTTCCTGTCAAAATGGAGCATAGGACTGCCTCAGCTTGGAGTAGAGACACTGAATTGGAAGTATTTCTGAGTTCCAAGTTCTAGATCTGAGTCTTGTATGATTAAAATCTCAATCCCTTGGTCTGCCATTTTGGTGTAACAGACCCAGTTAGAAGCAGTTGGAGGAGTGATAACTGGAATTTAGTAGACAAAATAAATCTCATTCCTTTTTAGAAGAATAGGCCTGAAACCCAGTCTGGACCTGGCACTTCAGGGAGACTTGTAGCCAGGTAGCCAGTTGCCTAGTTTTATAAAAACTAAGCTTACTAGCTTCCAAAAGACATTGTTTTGAGAATGGTGGCATCCAAGCCTGACACGACTCAGAAAACTCAAGTGTTTAGTGATACAAGGTCTAATCTGAAACTACACCCATAGCATCACCTAGTTATTTCCCAGGATGTCTGAACCATAGCTACTCTATTTTGACGTTTAATTGTAAACTTTTCCTTAATAGCCAAAGCAGATTTCACCATTAATGATGTCAGTGTTTCTCTAGGTATGAGAAGATGCAAGAATTGGGACTCATAAAATCTTCTCCTGAAAAAATCTAACTATCTGAAGGCCTGTTCTGCCAGTTTTTCCCAGAGCAAGAGTGCCTCATTCCTGATTTTCACCCTGAACTCCTTTCAGGGGCATTGAAAGTCAGCAGTTGGAGTGGCCATGATTTAATCTTTGTAGATGTAGATGGCAAGTGTCAGTCTTCAGTTGGCAGAGCCCCTTTTTGCTCATAAACTTGACCATGATTTCGAGGGGGGCATTTCATGACCATTTTATCCCATGGTGCTGAGAAGGTCCATTCTCAGGTTTGGCAAAGATTTTGTTGACAGGCACTCAATGTGCTGTTACTGGATTAGGCCACAAAATAGTATCCAAAATTCTCTGGACCACCTGTCTTACTAGCCTCTTGGTCCAGGAAAATATTCCTTCTTGTTGCTTCTTCCCATATGTAGAGTTACACTGTTACCATCATCAATCTCATATGGGACTATATATTATTCTATTAGGGGCCTCACACACACATTTGATGGTGTAAGAAACAGTAATTCTGTAAAACAGGTGAAATACAAATAACATAGCCAGCAGTACTAGTAAAGTCCCAAGTAAGACTGAAGATAAGAGCTTTCATTAGACATGGCCCAGTATATCTCACGTCATCTGACTTAGTCAGCTCTGTGGAATCTTTATCTTCCAGGGAAATTATATACTGGCACCACCATCTATAAGGCACATAGGCCAGTTTTCTAGTGTTACTAGCTGATTATCCTTAGTATGATTTAATTGTTTCCAACACAGAAAGTGAAAGTGACTTCACTCAGTCGTGTCCAACTTTGTGCAACCCCATGGACTGTAGCCTACCACGCTCCTTCATCCATGGGATGTTCCAGGCAAGAGTACTGGAATGGGTTGCAATTTCCTTCTCCAGAGGATCTTCCCAACCCAGGGATTGAACCCGTGTCTTCCGCATTGTAGGCAGACGTTTTACCATCTGAGCTACCACACAGAGGAGACTTTAAACCTAAATTACCATAGCCTGGTGTTATCTATATAAATCCATCCCATAATTCTGGGAGATTTTTTCCTCCTTTGCTGAAACTTTTCTTGTTGCTCTGATTGAGCCTGAGTAATAGAAAAAAGTTCAAATTTATGGCCAGAATCAGAGCAGGTATTTTTAATTGGTCCGGTGAGGGGATCTCATCTAGTAATATCACAGTGACCTGAATATGCCTATATATATTTTTTTTAAAGTAAATTTTCTCAGAGCCAACCAGTTAGAGTCTTGTAACAGAGAAATTTACCAAGGTAACCCAGAACTAGACACAGATAATTGGCCACAAACCCAACAATTGAATTGATTTCTAAAACTAGCATAGAATCAGGCCTATGATAGAAAAGCATTTGATTTATATGCAAAGGTCTAAGAAGTCTTCTCCAGCACCACAGCTCAAAAATGTCAATTCTTCAGCGCTCAGCTTTCTTCACAGTCCAACACTCACATCCATACATGACCACTGGAAAAACCATAGCCTTGACTAGACGGACTTTTGTTGCCAAAGTAATGTTTCTGCTTTTGAATATGCTATCTAGGTTGCTCATAGCTTTCCTTCCAAGGAGTAAGCGTCTTTTAATTTCACGGCTGCAGTCCCCATCTGCAGTGATTTAGCAGCCCAAGAAAATAAAGTCTGACACTGTTTCCACTGTTTCCCCATCTATTTCCCATGAAGTGATGGGACCAAATGCCATGATCTTAGTTTTCTGAATATTGAGCTTTAGGCAAACTTTTTCACTCTCTTCTTTCACTTTCATCAAGAAGCTCTTTAGTTCCTCTTCACTTTCTGCAATAAGGGTGGTGCATCTGCATATCTGAGGTTATTGATATTTCTCCCAACAATGTTGATTCCAGCTTGTGCTTCTTCCAGTCCAGCGTTTCTCATGTGGTACTCTGCATATAAGTTAAATAAGCAGGGAAATTTGAGTATACCATTCCTTAAATATCAATGCTTTAAAAAGTCCCAGGTTTGCTTCTTGCTTATATCAAGCCCAGTGAACATTAGCAAGATACTTAGCTTCTATCGGCATTCCAAGACCAGACTCCTACAAGCGTATGGCTCCTTTAATTTTAAGGCTTCAAAATTCTCAGTAGACAATAAAGAAAGGTGAAAGAATGGCCAAGAGTTTTACAAATCAGACCAAGAAATGGCATATACAACACCTCTGGCCATACTTTATAGGCCAAAACTCAGTAATATGGCCCCATATAACCTCATAGATTCTGAGAAATAAAGCCTAATTATATGTCCAGGAAGAAGAGGAATCACATGGATATTGATGAGCAAGAGTTGAGAGGAAAAGAACGATTTCTTGCATATTTGTTGTTGCTGTTGTTCAGTCGCTACACTGTGTCCGACTCTATGTGACCCCACAAACTGCAGTACGCCAGGCTTTGCTGTCCTTCACTCTGTCCTGGAGTTTGTTCAGATTCATGTCCATTTAGTTGGTGATGCTATCCCACCATCTTGTCCTCAGTTGCCTCTTCTCCTCCCACCCTCTATCTTTCCCATTATGAAGGTCTTTTCCAGTGAGTTGGCTCTTCACATCAGGGGGCCAAAGCATTGGTGCTTCAGCTCCAGCATCAGCCCTCGAAGAAAATCCAGGGTTTATTTCCTTTAGGACTGGCTGGTTTGATCTCCTGGCAGCCCAAGGGAACCTTAATAGTCTTCTTCAGTATGCAATTTGAAAGCATCAGTTCTTCAGCACTCGGGCTTCTTATGGTCCAATTTTCACATCTGTACATGAAAAACCATAATTTTGATTATACGGACATTTGTTGCCAAAGTGATGTCTCTGCTTTTTGATATGCTGTCTAGGTTTGTCATAGCTTTCCTTCCGAGGAGCAAGCATCTTTAAATTTCATAGCTGTAGCCACAATCCACAGTGATTTTGAAGCTCAATAAAAGAAAATCTGTAACCACTCCCATGTTTCCCCTTCTATTTGACATGAAATGATTGGACCAGATGCCATGATATTAGTTTTTTGCATGTTAAGTTTCAAGCCAGTCTTTTCACTTTCATCAAGAGGCTCTCATCAAGAGGCTTTTTCTTCTTCACTTTCTGCTTTTAGAGTTGTGTCATATGCATATCTGAGGTTGTTGATATTTCTCCCTACAATCTTGATTCCAGCCTGTGATCTCGTATTCCCATCTAAGAATTTTACACAGTTTGTTGTGATCCGCACAGTCAAAGGGTTTGGCATAGTCAATGAAGCAGAAGAGGCTGTTTCTCTGGAATTCCTTTGCTTTCTTCATGATCCAGCATATGTTGACAATTTGATGTCTGGTTCCTCTTCCATTTCAAAACCCAGCTTGCACATCTGGAAGTTCTTGGTTCACAGTTCACATACTGCTGAATCCTAGTTTGAAGGATGTTGAGCATAAACTAAGAATTGAGAAGAAAGGAATGATTTCTTGCATATTAGCTACACATAAGGTGCCATTTAGGATCACATGTTAAGACACTCAATCCTGGGAGATTTCTGAGATGGTGAGCTAGCTTATCCATCCACTAGATCATGTGAATTATATCCATAAGGCTTATTTCCAGCACACTGATTATACCATGGTAAGACCTAGGACTGCTGAGACTGTATGATGAGCCCATGGAATTAGATTGGAAAGAAGTTCTTCCACATGACACTCATGTTGGACTCAATCTCTGATCATGTAAGGAGAGAAGTAGGTGCTTAAAAACTCCAAATTTGACAGCCTATTTTTGAAAGAACCATCTGATTCTATTTCTACCAGTTTCAAGATTCCAGCAGAAGACCCACACTCATTATGCTCCTGTTTCTTTTACTTTATCCTAATGAACACTGAACACTGGCCTGCTAAATGCCATCTAGGCTTTTGTGCTTGTTTACCCAACAGTGGTGTTCTCTTCCATGATATTTATGGTTAATTCTAAGACTACCATCATTTTCTGGCCAAAGCTGCCTTTCTGTATGTCTCTGTCTAGATCTGCTCAACGTACACTTTTTTTCTTAGAGTCAGGCTATAACCAGCTTCATACAGACCCTGTATAGTCTTACTAGATATTAGATACTTACCCCACTACACCTTATTCCTTTCCATCCAAATAGACACCAAGGTTTCAAATATAACTTGTGAGATTTTGTGTAAACCAGTCACCTAATTCAATGAGACTATCAATTCATGAATGTTAATAGTATATAATTTGTGATTATATTTTTCAAACTGAAAGACTTAAATGTCTGATAGTTGAAAATAATTTAAAACAGGCACTGTATCATTTTCCCTGGAATGTATTAACTGCATCTCAGCATTATTAAACTATGTGACATATTTGCTAGTTTGGCCATCTTCTCATTTATTTAGCAAATATTTATTGTGTATTTATAGTAAGTACACCAGGCACTAAGAAAGCATTCAGGATACAGACATAAATTCCCGAGAAAAATCTTTGGCCGAATAGATTCTCTAGTAGGAGAGTTAGAATCTAAATCGCTTTGTAAAGTTAAATTATAATTAGAAATATTATTAAGGGAAAGCCTTTGACTGTGTGGATCACAAAAACTAGAAAATTCTTACAGATGATAACCATACCACCTTACCTGTCTCCTTAGAAACCTGTATTTGAGCCAAGAAGCAACAGTTAGAACAAGACATGGAACAATGGATTGCTTCAAAATTGGAAAAGGAGTACACCAAGGCTGCAAATTTTCACTGCTTGTTTAAATTATATGCAGAGAACATCAAGCAAAATACAAGACTGGATGAATCACAGTCTGGAATCAAGATTGTGGAGAGAAATATCAACAACCTCAGATGAGCAGATAATAACACTCTGATGGCAGAAAGTGAAGAGGAGTTAAGAGCCTCTTGAGGTTGAAAGAGGATTTTGAAAAAATTAGCTTGAACATTCAAAATACTAAGGTCATGGGATCCAGTTCCATCACTTCATGACAAAAAGAAAGGGAAAACTTGGAAGCAGTGGCAGATTTTTTTTTTCTTTGTCTCCAAAATCACTGCAGATAATGACTGCAGCCATGAAATTAAAAGATGCTTGCTCCTTGAAAGGAAAGCTATGACAAACCTAGACAACATATTAAAAAGCAGAGACATTACTTTGCCAACAAAGGTCCATCAGTTCAAAGCTATGGTTTTTCCAGTAGCCATGTATGGAAGTTAGAGTTGGACTGTGAAGAAAGCTAAGTGCTGAAGAATTGATGCTTTTGAACTGTGGCATTGGAGAAGACTCTTGAGAGTCCCTTGGACTGCAAGGAGATACAGCCACTCCATCCTAAAGGAAATCAATCCTGACTATTCATTGGAAGGACTGATGCTGAAGCTGAAACTCCAATACTTTGGCCACCTGGTGCAAAGAATTGACTCATTGGAAAAGACCCTGATTGCGGGCAAGATTGAAGGCAGGAGGAGAAGGGACTGAACTGAACTGAACTAAGTTATTTTCTGTTATTTCCTCTTTGATTTCTTCATAGACTCATTAGTTTATTAATAGCATGCTATTTCACTTCAGTTCAGTTCAGTTGCTCAGTAATGTCCAACTCTGCGACCCCATGAATGACAGAACACCAGGCCTCCCTGTCCATCACCAACTCCTGGAGTTCATGCAAACTCATGCCCTTCAAGTTGGTGATGCCATCCAGCCATCTAATCCTGTGTCCTCCCCTTCTTCTCCTGCCCCCAATCCCTTCCAGCATCAGGGTCTTTTCCAATGAGTCAACTTATTGCATGAGGTGGCCAAAGTATTGGAGTTCCAGCTTCAGCATCAGTCCTTCCAATGAACACCTAGGACTGATTTCCTTTAGGATGGACTGGTTGGATCTCCTTACAGTCAAAGGGACTCTCAAGAGTCTTCTCCAACACCACATTTCAAAAGCATCAATTCTTCTGTGCTCAGCTTTCTTTATAGTCCAACTGTCACATCCATACATGACCACTGGAAAAACCATAGCCTTAACTAGACAGACCTTTGTTGGCAAATTAGTTTCTACTTATTTGTGCTTTTCCATTTTTCCTTTCTGTTACTGATTTCTACTGTTTCATACAGTTGTCATTGATGTGAAAGACACAATTATAAATAAATATAAATCATTGCAATAAAAATATTTTTATTAGGCACATATATAAGTCTCTGTGGCCCTACATAGGCTACAATATGATCTCTTTTTACTATTACTGTCTTTATTTAGAATTGTTAGTTTCTTTTATTTATAAGAATGTTTTACCAAGAAAACTAAAAAACAAAACAAAACACCGTTTTAAAAACTCTACAAAATAATATTGTTAAATCTGATAAAAATGAAATATATTGAATGGATTTCTCAGAATGGTTTGTCCTAAATGGTTTCATGACATGAAAATGTCATGGCTGAGACTGTGAATGTTCTGTTCAGTTCAGTTCAGTCGCTCAGTTGTGTCCGACTCTCGGCGACCCCATGAATCGCAGCACGCCAGGCCTCCCTGTCCATCACCAACTCCCAGAGTTCATTCAGACTCACGTCCATCGAGTCTGTGATGCCATCCAGCCATCTCATCCTGGGTCATCCCCTTCTCCTCCTGCCCCCAATCCCTCCCAGCATCAGAGTCTTTTCCAATGAGTCAACTCTTCTCACGAGGTGGCCAAAGTACTGGAATTTCAGCTTTAACATCATTCCTTCCAAAGAAATCCCAGGGCTGATCTCCTTCAGAATGGACTGGTTGGATTTCCTTGCAGTCCAAGGGACTCTCAAGAGGTTTCTCCAACACCACAGTTCAAAAGCATCAATTCTTCAGTGCTCAGCCTTCTTCACAGTCCAGCTCTCACAACCATACACGACCACAGGAAAAACCATAGCCTTGACTAGACGGACCTTTGTTGGCAAAGTAATGTCTCTGCTTTAGAATATACTATCTAGGTTGGTCATAACTTTCCTTCCGAGGAGTAAGCGTCTTTTAATTTCATGGCTGCAGTCACCATCTGCAGTGATTTTGAAGCCCCAAAAAATAGAGTCTGACACTGTTTCTACTGTTTCCCCATCTATTTCCCATGAAGTGATGGGACCAGATGCCATGATCTTCGTTTTCTGAATGTTGAGCTTTAAGCTAACTTTTTCACTCTTCTCTTTCACTTTCATCAAGAGGCTTTTTAGCTCCTCTTCACTTTCTGCCATAAGGGTGGTGTCATCTGCATATCTGACGTTATTGATATTTCTCCCGGCAATCTTGATTCCAGCTTGTGTTTCTTCCAGTCCACCGTTTCTAATGATGTCCTCTGCATAGAAGTTAAATAAGCAGGATGACAATATACAGACTTGACGTACTCCTTTTCCTATTTGGAACCAGTCTGTTGTTCCAAGTCCAGTTCTAACTGTTGCCTCCTGACCTGCATACAGATTTCTCAAGAGGCAGGTCAGGTGGTCTGGTATTCCCATCACTTTCAGAATTTTCCACAATGTATTGTGATCCACGCAGTCAAAGGCTTTGGCAGAGTCAATATAGCAGAAATAGATGTTTTTTCTGGAAATCTCTTTATTTTTTGATGATCCAATGGATGTTGGCAATTTGATCTCTGCCTTTTCTAAAACCAACTTGAACATCAGGGAGTTCATGGTTCACATATTGCTGAAGCCTGGCTTGGAGAATTTTGAGCATTCCTTTACTAGCATGTGAGTTGAGTGCAATTGTGCGGTAGTTTCAGCATTCTTTGTCATTGCCTTTCTTTGAAGTTGGAATGAAAACTGACCTTTTCCAGTCCTGTGGCCACTGCTGAGTTTTCCAAACTTGCTGGCATATTGAGTGTAGCACTTTCACAGGATCATCTTTCAAGATTTGAAACAGCTCAACTGGAATTCCATCACCTCCACTAGCTTTGTTCGTAGTGATGCTTTCTAAGGCCCACTTGACTTCACATCCCAAGATGTCTGGCTCTAGGTTAGTGATCACATCACCTTGATTATCTGTCTCATGAAGATCTTTTTTGTACAGTTCTTTCGTGTATTCTTGCCACTTCTTAATATCTTCTGCTTCTGTTAGGTCCATGCCATTTCTGTCCTTTACTGAGCAGATCTTTGCATGAAATGTTCCCTTGGTATCTCTAATTTTCTTGAAGAGATCGCTAGTCTTTCCCCTCCTGTTGTTTTCCTCTATTTCTTTGGATTGATTGCTGAAGAAGGCTTTCTTATCTCTTCTTGCTATTCTTTGGAACTCTGCATTCAGATGCTTATATCTTTCCTTTTCTCCTTTGCTGTTCGCTTCCCTTCTTTTCACAGCTATTTTCCCTACTTTCTTCAATTTAAGTCTGAATTTGGTAATAAGGAGTTCATGATCTGAGCCACAGTCAGCTCCTGATCTTGTTTTTGTTGACTGTATAGAGCTTCTCCATCTTTGGCTGCAGAGAAAATAATCATTCTGATTTTGGTGTTGACCATCTGGTGATGTCCATGTGTAGAGTCTCTTCTTGTGTTGTTGGAAGAGCGTGTTTGCTATGACCAGTGCATTTTCTTGGCAAAACTCTATTAGTCTTTGCCCTGCTTCATTCTGCATTCCAAGGCCAAATTTGCCCGTTACTCCAGGTGTTTCTTGACTTCCTACTTTTGCATTTCAATCCCCTGTAATGAAAAGGACATCTTTTTTGGGTGTTAGTTCTAAAAGGTCTTGTAAGTCTTCATAAAACCATTCATGCTCAGTTGTGTCCGACTCTTTGTGACCCCATGGACTGCAGCTCGCCAGGCTTCCCCGTCCATTACCAACTCCTGGAGCTTGCTCAAACTCATGTCCATTGAGTCAGTGATGCCATCCAACTATCTCATCCTCTGTTGTCACCTTCTCTTCCTATCTTCAATCTTTCCCTGCATCAGGGTCTTTTCCAATGAGTCGATTCTTCTCATCAGCTGTCCAAAGTATTGGAGTTTCAGCTTCAGCATAGGTTCTTCCAATGAATATTCAGGACTGATTTTCTTTAGGATGAACTTGTTGGATCTCCTTGCAGTCCAAGGGAGTCTCAAGAGTCTTCTCGAACACCACAGTTCAAAAGCATCAGTTCTTCGGAGCTCAGCTTTCTTTACTTTTTTTCTTTGTTTAATTTAATTTAATTTAATTTTTTTAATTTTAATTTTTACTTTATTTTACTTTACAATACTGTATTGGTTTTGCCCTACATTGACATGAATCCACCATGGGTGTACATGAGTTCCCAAACCTGAATCCCCCTCCCACCTCCCTCCCCATACCATCTCTCTGGGTCATCCCATTGCACCAGCCCCAGGCATCCTGTATCCTGCATCAAACATAGACTGGCGATTTGTTTCTTACATGATAGTATACATGTTTCAATGCCATTCTCCCAAATCATCCTACCCTCTCCCTCTCCGTCAGAGTCCAAAAGTCTGCTCTACACATGTGTCTCTTTTGCTGTCTCGCATACAGGGTCATCATTACCATCTTTCTAAATTCCATATATATGTGTTAGTACACTGTATTGGTGTTTTTCTTTCTGGCTTACTTCACTCTGTATAATTGACTCCAGTTTCATCCATCTCATTAGAACTGATTCAAATGTATTCTTTTTGATGGCTAATACTTCACTGTGTATATGTACCACAGCTTTCTTCTCCATTCATCTGCTGATGGACATCTAGGTTGTTTCCATGTCCTGGCTATTATAAACAGTGCTGTGATGAACATTGGGGTACATGTGTCTCTTTCTATTCTGTTTTCCTCAGTGTATATGCCCAGCAGTGGTATTGCTGGGTCATAAGGCTATTCTATTTGCAATTTTTTATAGTCCCACTCTTACATCTATACAGGACTACTGGAAAAACCATAGCCTTGACTAGATGGACTTTTGTTGGCAAAGTAATGTCTCTGTTTTTTTAATATGCTGTCTAGGTTGGTCATAGCTTTTCTTCCAAGAAGCCAGCATCTTTTAATTTCATGGCTGCAGTCAGCATCTGTTGTGATTTTAGGTCCCCCCCGTGGAAAAAAAAAAAAAAAATCTCTCACTGTTTCCATTGTTTCCCCATCTATTTGCCATGAAGTGATGGGACTAGATGCCATGATCTTAGTTTTTTGAGTGTTGCATTTTAAGCCAACTTTTTTTACTCTCCTCTTGCATTTTCATCAAGAGACTCTTTGGTTTTTCTTAGCTTTCTGCCATATGGTGGTGTCATCTGCATATCTGAGGGTATTGATATTTCTCCCGGCACTCTTGATTCCAGCTTGTGCTTCATCCAGCCAGGCACTTCTCATGACGTACTCTGCATGTAAGTTAAATAAGCATGGTCACAATATACAGCCTTGACATACTCCTTTCCAAATTTGAAATCAGTTCTATACGCTTGGAATTTGAACCTGTGTTTCCAGTGACATTTTAAAGTAAAACCCTCCCATGACTGGAGGTCTACATATACTTAGAGAATTGCCTTGGTGGTATTTAGTGGTGGTTGGTTAAGGAAAAAATGCCTAGTTGAGTCTCATGGCTGCTGTATTGAGTCCTTATAAGGATCCATCAGTCCACAGGATCAGAGGAGAATACTTAACCCTGAGCATTTGCAGAATTTCTAGGACATATTGTCTTATTGCCTTAGCTTAGTACAGGTGAATCCTAAACTCTTCCATTCATAATAATATGTCTTATTCTTTTTTTTTTTTTTTTTTAATGTGTTGTTCCAAAGGCAGATTTCCTTGTCAGCGTTTTACTTATACGCACTGACTCTGGGTAAAGATCTGCTTATAATAGCCTGGGTTCGCTCTTTCCTCTACTAGGATCTCTGACTCTCTTCTGCTCACCTTGTCCCCAGGCTTGAGCTTCAGATCTGAATCCAGGAAAGTAGGGGGAAAAAAAAAAGTCTTTTCAAAATCTCCTGAAGATGGAGCAGGGTAAAGAATTTCTGAGGTAACACTGTTATTAAAGTTAAAAAAAAAAAAAAAGAAAGAAGTTTGGTCTTGTGAGACCTCTCAGTTCCAAGAAGCGTCCTTGCAGGCCACTAACTGCTTCTAAAAGCTTTTAGTTCTATTACATCAAGCAATTCCTTACTCATACTGTCAGAACATCTATTTTCTGTTTCTCAGGGAGCTAGTTCAGAAGAGTATCTTGGCTGCCTGTTTTCTGAAAGTCCATGAAAGAGAGATAATATCAGTTTGAAGCGATTACCCTTTGTGTAGTGCTTTTATTTCTCATTCCCACAGCAAGGGCAAGCAGGGTGCCTTACGGGGTAGACAGGGAAAGCAAACGGGAGGAGCAATGCTATTATCTTGGAACTCATGTGAGTTTTGTGTTCACAAGCTAGACATCAAGAAATCTGAGCATAGTACTGGGGTAAAATGAGGAGTCATACACAGTCTTTGTCTGTTTTTCTATAAGCACAAAGAATTTGGTAAGAGTGATTTTCATTATCAGAATCATTAGCGTAAAACTGTATCTCCTTCTTATGATTTGTAGTGCTATTAGCCAAAATATGTTGTTATAAAACTCTTCCATTCCAGAACTTTGTACAAGTTATATTTGAATTCTTGAAGTGTGAGATTATCATTTTTCCACCTATTTCTTGTATTTGTAAAACTCTATCTTATTACTTATGCTTTCTTGCTATTTTCTAATAATATCCACCTAAACTCTTTGCTTTGTAATCTACTCCATGTATATCTGAGTCATTTTTTTTTTTATATAAGTGCTAATTTCTCACTATGGAATCACACAGTTAAGGGGCAAGTAAGAGCAGGGCCTTGGTCACAGTTGGTATTGTTTTTTGTTGTTGTTGCTTAGTTGCTAAGTCGTGTCTGATTCTCTGCGGCCCCATGAACTGTAGCTCACCAGGTTCCTCTGTCCATGGGATTTCCCTGGCAATAATACTGGAGTGGGTTGCCATTTCCTTCTCCAGGGGATCTTCCAGACCCAGGGATCAAACCCAAGTCTCCTGCATTGGCAGGCAGATTCTTTATCTCTGAATCACCAAGGAAGCCCCAGTAGGCATATAGGTCTGCATTAAATACCTGAATTAGAACTGGACAGTGCCTTATTGATTATTAAGTGCAACACCTTCCTTTTGACAAATTTGTTATCTTTTTCATCCATTAATATTTATTTTCAGCCAACTATGTTCCAGATGTCAAACAAATTTAGGTAAGACATAATTCTTGTCTTTTAGTGTCTCATATTCTAAAAGCTGATTTTTCAACCTCAGCTTTATTGGCACTTTGACTGGATAAGTGTTTAATGCTCAACATCAGTAAACATTAGAGAAATGCAAATCAGGATCACAATATCACTTCACACTCATTCAGTTCAGTTGCTCAGTCATGTCCAACTCTTTGAGACCCCATGAACCACAGCACGCCAGGCCTCCCTATCATCAGGGTCTTTTCCAAAGAGTTAGCTCTTCACATCAGGTGGCCAAAGTATTGGAGTTTCAGCTTGAACATCAGTCCTTCCAATGAACATCCAGAACTGATCTCCTTTAGGATGGACTGGTTAGATCTCTTTGCAGTCCAAGGGACTCTCAAGAGTCTTCTCCAATACCACAGTTCAAAAACATCAATTCTTCGGTGTTCAGCTTTCTTTATAGTTCAACTCTCACATTCATACATGACCACTGGAAAAACCATAGCCTTTACTAGATGGACATTTGTCAGCAAAGTAATGTCTCTGCTTTTGAATATGCTATCTAGGTTGGTCATAACTTTCCTTCCAAGGAGTAAGTGTCTTTTAATTTCATGGCTGCAGTTTCCATCTGAGGTGATTTTGGAGCCCAGAAAAATAAAGTCAGCCACTGTTTCCCCATCTGTTTGCCATGAAGTGATGGGACCGGGAGGGCTATATTAGTGACAGTGAGGAGAAATTGGAAACTTGTGCATTATTGGCAGAAATATAAAATGCTGCAGCCACCATGGAAACCAGTACAGAGGTTTCTCAAAAATTAAAAATTATCGGCCATATGATCTAGAGATCCCGCTTTTTGTGTATATATCCAACAGAATTGGCAGAATTTTGAAGAGATATCTGCTCAGGCATATTCCTAGCAACAGTATTCACAATTGCCAAGAAGCAGATACAACATAAGGGTCTGTCAATGGATAATCTGATAAACAAAATGTGGTGTATACATACAATGAAATATTAGTTAGCTTCAAAAAGGAAGGAAATTCTGACACTTATTACAACATGGATAGAACCTTGAGTATATTGTACTAAGTGAAATAAGTCAGACACAAAAAGTTAAATAGAGTACTGTATGATTCCACTCATATTTAATGTAAAATATCTAGAGTATTTTTACTGAAAGACACAGATATTGGTGGCTGGCAAGGACTTGGGGAGAGGGAAATGGGATTTGTTTTGAATGGGTATAAAGTTTTGGTTGTAGAAGATGAAAAAGTTGTAGAGACTGATTATACGACAATATGAATGTACTTGATGCTATTGAATAGTATATTTAAAAATAAAAACTGGAAATAGAACTGCCTTATGACCCAGCAATTCCACTGCTGGGCATACACACTGAGGAAACCAGAAGTGAAAGAGACACGTGTACCCCAATGTTCATCGCAGCACTGTTTATAATAGCCAGGACATGGAAGCAACCTAGATGCCCATCAGCAGATGAATGGAGAAGAAAGCTGTGGTATATATACACAATGGAGAATTACTCAGCCATCAAAAAGAATACATTTGAATCAGTTCTAATGAGGTGGATGAAACTGGAGCTGATTATACAGAGTGAAGTAAGCCAGAAAGAAAAACAGCAATACAGTATACTAACACATATATATGGAATTTAGAAAGATGGTAACAATAACCCTGTATGCGAGACAGCAAAAGAGACAAAGATGTACAGAACAGACTTTTGGACTCTGAGGGAGAGGGAGAGGGCAGGATGATTTGGGAGAATGGCATTGAAACATGTATAATATCATATAAGAAACGAATCGCCAGTCTATGTTTGATGCAGGATACAGGATGCTTGGGGCTGGTGCACTGGGATAACCCAGAGGGATGGTATGGGGAGGGATGTGGGAGAGGGGTTCAGGAGTGGGAACTTATGTACACCTGTGGCGGATTCAAGGTTGATGTATGGCAAAACCAATGCAATATTGTAAAGTGAAAATAAATAAATAAAAATAAAATTTAAAAAATGATGAAGAAAAAATAAAAATATAGTTTTAATAGTAAATTTTATGTTGTGTTCTTTACTACAATTTTAAAAAATCAATCATATTCAAAACTTTAAAAAACATTTAAATGGAAGATTATAGATGTAGTCAAACTAAGTTTATTGAAAATAGAAATAGTTGTAGTAAAAGTTTAATTTACTTACTGGATAATATATTAATAAAAGATGAGCATGACAACATAAATGGATTTTATTGTATCAACGCCGCTTTTAAAATTTTGTTGTTGTTTAGTTGTTAACTCATGTCTAACTCTTTTGCCACCCCATGGACTGTAGCCCACCAGGTTCCTCTATCCATGGGATTTCCCAGGCTAGAATGGTAGAGTAGGTTGCCGTTTCCTTCTTGAGGGAATCTTCCCGATCCAGGAATTCAATCTACATCTCCTGCATTGGCAGGTGGATTCTTTACCATTGAGCCACCAGGGAAGCCCTCATTTTTTATATCCTCATCCTAGAAAACAACCTTGCCTGTTCAAAAATATTACTTGAGGACGCCAATGGATTCTGAATTCTCTATATGGTGGATCTCACTTCTGAGCATTATTATACTGTACATCATTTATTCAGGAAGAGTTTTCACCCAACCTGATGCTCAATTTACCATGTAACATTTTAATCTATCTTTTTTTTTTTTTTTCATTTGTAGCATAATTACATGCACAGTTTAGGAAATCCGGCTGGTGTTCAGTGTAAAATATTAATCGGCCTGCTTGGCACCAGAAGCTAAGAAAGGCAAGTTGAAAAGTCCTAAATTAGGATCAGAGATATAAAATTACCCTCACTCTTTACTCTTCTCTAAAAATCATTCTCAAAAAATGACAAAAGTCTGTCTCAAAAAAATTTCAGACACACAGAGAAGTACTCATTAAAATGTTGTAAATTGCCTTTATAGCCATTCTTGCCACTTGCTTTCAGTTTCTTCTGCCCATTTTCTGATCACTAAATCTAGTTCAGAAGGAACGAGAGTTCTCATTCATTACAAAACGTGTATTGTTCCTTGAGCAAGACAAAGCATCATCATCTATAGACTCATCATGAAATGTCCACTGAGGGACACCCTTTGGCTCTGAAGGCATGTTTTGATGATTTTGATTGTTCATTTGCTTGTTTTTCACAGATCTAGATATAGATTGCAACAAACCAGGACCCAGAAGTAAAATGAGGCGACTGACATACTTGCTTCAGATGCAAGAGAAGGAGCCTTCAAAAAACTAAGGAATCAGGATAAATAATATTTCTTTATCCATCCCTCTGTTGATGGACATTAGGTTGTTTCCATGTCTTGGCTATTGTAAGTAGTGCTGCTATGATACCAAGGAGAAAAGGGGGGTGGTGGGAGTGATTAGGAGATTGAGATCTATGCATATATTCTGTTGATACTACGTATAAATAACTAAAGAGAAACTACTGTGTAGCACAAGAAACTCTATTTAATTCACTGTGGCGACTTGAATGGGAAGTCCAAAAGGGAGGGGGTATATGCATATATATGCCTGATTCATTTTGCTGTACAGTAGAAACTAACACAATATTTTAAAGCAACTATACTCCAATAAAAATGAATTTTAAAAGATAAATAATACCATTACAGTTATTGCAATGTTTTTTGATAAATTCACGTTGAATGAAATATCAGAATGTTAAATTAAGACAGGCTGCTGCTGTTTATTTTATGACCCTACATTATTGGGCAATGAAACAGTCGTTTCCAATCAGCCCTGGATTCTGGGGCTTTGGCCTCCACCACTGGGTTGGTTTACAAGGGCTGACAGTGATGAACAAACAGATTGGGCAATGTGGAGCTTTATATAGAGTCATTGTTTTGATTGTGGAGCTTGTATTAACTTTTTCTGTTTGGCTCAAATCATGGTAGGATATTTTGATAAGATAGATAAAGGTGTACCTTATTCCTTTTGCTGGTTTGTCGAGGCACTGAAAATCAGAATCTTTACCTGACACCATACATTTTATCAATGTGGTGAGAGAGGAGGATAAGGAGAGGAGAGTTCATCTTGGAACTTTTTCTAGGGAGGGGCAGCATCTGAAGGCCTGAACCAGATGGAGTTTTATCAGTTCTTGGCCATTCTTGACCACTTGTTTCCCAGTTTTTAACATTTTTGTCCCCCATTCAGCAACACATCATGAGCTAATTTCTCAAAATAGCAAATAGACTCAAGGCTAAAAAATCATGTCTTAAAAATTCAATGTCATATATTCAGGAAAGGATGCTTAAGTATTTAAATCCTCAGTACGTGATCTCTATTGGCCAAAATACAGTGCTGCTTAAAGAGATGATACAGCCAAAATCTGTCCTTCAAATAATCTCAGTTTTCACTTTTCCACAGATACTTTCTCTACTGTCAATGTCTCCAAGGACCAACAATGAACTTTAATGGGGGTTCTGGGATTGTCTATTACTTGTAATCCTCTTATTAAAAAATCACCCTAGCTGACTTCGTTATGGTTTCCCAAATGTTTGTCTAACCATGTCTTTTAGGTTTAAGGACATTTGAGATTTTTTACAAGTATAAGATGCAAATGTTATCCTGGAAGGTTAAGAAAAACTAATGTCAACCATGAACCTTAAAATCAACAATTAACAGCTCGATCCAACTGAGTTTATAATGTTTTCTTCAATAAAAATTGACCAGTGGTTGTCAAAAGTTCAGAGTTACTAGTACTAGAATTTACAGTGACATTGGAGGGATTCAAAAGGTCCATGCCAATTTTTTAAACATGCCAACTTTTTAAATATATATCATTATAACCCCATTTATTTGCTATAATTTCACTACTAGCTGAGGGTTTGAAATAATCATTTATGGAAACATTAATTTCCCTGACTTTGTCTTGTTAAATAAAATACAAAGGGTTAGAGTTTTTCAAGTTTTTACAGTAAACAGGAAACCTTTCAGTGACATTGACTAGCCTCTGACATGAAGGGACATATTCTGCCCTATCCCACCCCACATATGCAAATTCAGTCTTGAGACTGAGTTGTTATCGTCAGCATCACTATATGTAGTACGCATTTTGTTGTTGTTCAGCACTAAGTCATGTCAGACTCTTTGTGACCCCATGGACTACAGCATGCTAGGCTTCCCTGTCCTCCATTATCTCCCAGAGTTTGCTCAAGTTCATGTCTATTGAGCCAGTGAAGCATGCAAATCTCACCTTTGTAAAAATGAATTTTCACATTTAACAACCAAATAATTAGATGAATAAAGTAAAACTGCATTTTGATCACATCATGAGCTGTGTTCAAATCAGTTCATCCCATGGAACTACTCTCTAGCTGGTGAAAATAATATTTAATACTATTACTCCATTTTCTTACCTTATTAGTAGAATGTATGCCCCTCCTACTTCTCAAAGTGAGTCAATACAGCCCTTTTTGGTGTTATATTAGGGTTATTATTTTAGAAAAGCCAAGGAAGCTGTGGGCTTCTGATCTCAGGTATGAATATGAAAGATGAAGAGTTAAATAAATGCACGGTCCTGTCCATCTCCTTTCCCCTATGTGCACCGTAGGACTCCCTTAATACAGCAAGCCTGGAAAAGAATACCATCTGATAAAGAATGAGCAATATTCATGAGCTTAGTCCCTCAGCAGCAGAGGATGCCAAGCCTCTGGGTCCTGAAGGGTTTAATTACAATCTCCTTGTCAGAGGAGTTGGATTTTCTGCAGTTGGAGGATGTACTTCTCCTATGAAACAATACCACTCTGGAATCCTAGAAACAGTTTACATAGGAATCTATGGGGCTCACTGTCAGACCAAAGACCACTCAGTGTCCTTGTGTTTGCCTTCCCACCCTTCATAGCTGATCTTCAGAGAGGCTTTTATAAAAACGGAACAGAGTCCTCAGGGGAAAGCATTCAAGGTTCCTGCTGTCAACTCTGCTCTTAGATTCTGCTGTTGCCTGTTCTACAATATTCCATAATTCCTGGATGACTGATGTAATAGCGGTGGTTTAGTTGCTAAGTCTTGTCTAACTCTTGTGACACCATGGACTGTAGCCTGTCAGGCTTTTCTGCCTATGGGATTCTCCAGGTAAGAATACTGGAGTGGGTTGCCATTTCCTTCTCCAAGGGATCTTCCCAACCCAGAAATCCAACCTGGATCTCCTGCATTGCAGGCAGTTGCTTTACCAACTGAGCTATGAAGGAAGCCCAACTGATGTAACGGATCTTGCCTTTTAGCTCAGCATCCTGCACAGAACAAAATGCCAAACTGACCTCCCTGCCCCATAGTGTTTGAGGAGCAAGGTTGATTCTCTGGATCACAGTCACAGCCTCCTGTACCTTTTGCCCTCAGAAGTGAATATTTTATGGATAAGTAGTGTGCCTGTGATGTTTTTAAACAGTATTCTATGTTCAAAATATTGTCTCTCAGACTATCTTAATGTTAAAGCATAAAGGAAGTCATTGGTCTCGGGAACTCATCTGGATGGAAGTCGGAAAATGAATTGTAGGACTTGCTAGAAAACAAAAGAAAAAGAAGTGGGTGGTATAAAACCAGTCCTTACAGGATAACCATGTAAATGATTTCATGCTCAAGTATACTCTTTTTCTATAGCACCTGGAAAATATTTGTCTTGAGTGTGAATGAATATTTGATGTCTCATCTTTGGGGACTTCGAAGATATCCTAAAACTATAGAGATTCCAGACATGTGAGTATAGACTCAAACTATGAAAATACAGTTTTTAGAAAAGAGGAAGACACACTATGAATAAGGTCTGAGGATCTAAAGAAACTTTAGATCTTTAGGTGACTAAAGAGACTACCCTGGTGGTCCAGTGGTTAAGACTTCACCTTCCAATGCAGGGAAATGGATTCAGTTCCTGCTTGGGGAACTAAAATCTCACATACCAAAAACCAGAATGTAAACCACAGAAGTAGTATTTTAACAAATTCAGTAAAGACATTAAAAGTGGTTCATAGCAAAAAAAAAAAAAAAAATCTTTAAAAATGGAGTATACCATGGTGACTAAAATTGCTAACACTGTGTTGTATAATAGAAATTTGCTATTATATGAGAGTAAAATGTACCTGCTATCACACACACACACACACACACACACAAAAGATAAATATGTGAAAGTGATGGGTAGGTTAATTAACTAAATGGAAGGAATCTTTTCATAATGTACACATATATTGTCATCATGATGTGCACTTTAAATATCTTACAGTTTCAGTTATAGCTCAATAAAGCTGAAAAATAAAAAATAAAATAAAGATACATGTTAAAAAGGAAAAAGAAATGAAAGAGGAGACACCAAACACTTCTACCCTCACCCCGGCCACTGTCCCAGTGGACACAGCAACATTCTCCTACCGTCTCTCCTTTATTCTGTATTTTGTCTCCTTCACTGCCTTCGAGTGATTGTTAACCAGGGCTGATTCTGCCCTTGAGAGACACTTGACAATGCCGGAACATGATTTGGGTGGTAACAACTGCATATGGAGTCATATAGTTCCATAAGGCAGAGGCCAAGCTTGCAGCTAAATGCCCTGCAATGCACACACACACACAAAAGAAAAAAAACAAAAACCCTCCACAGCAAAGAAAGATCCAGCCTAAAGGTCAATTGTGCTGAGAAATGCTAGTATATTCCCACATCGCAGCAGGAATGTTCCTTTCAAAATATACGACAGATAATGTTACTCCCACTCAGAGGCTTCCAGTGGTTTCCAGTTTCCCTTGAAGTAAATGGCCAAGGGTTTCTCATGGCCTGTGAAGCCCAGGATGACCTGCTCCTGCTAATCCCCTGACCTTACCTGTTGTTTGGTTCCTCAATTATTACATCCCAGCCACAGCATCTCCTTATTTTTCTGCTTCCTCTCTCTGCTGCTGCTGCTGCTGCGAAGTCGCCTCAGTCGTGTCCGACTCTGTGCGACCCCATAGACGGCAGCCCACCAGGCTCCCCTGTCCCTGGGATTCTCCAGGCAAGAAAACTGGAGTGGGTTGCCATTTCCTTCTCCAATGCATGAAAGTGAAAAGTGAAAGTGAGGTCGCTCAGTCGTGTCCGACTCTTAGTGACCCCATGGACTGCAGCCTCTCTCAGTCCATCTTATCTCTGCCTTAACATCATTGCTTCAGAGAGGACTTCCCTGACAACTCTATCAAAAAGCAAGCAAACAAACTAAAAACAACTCCCTCATAACTCTGTCCAACCCCCGACCCCAGGAGCAGAAAATTAGATCATAATCCTTGGTTCACGACATACACTCAATATTAGTTCACAAAGGGCTCTTCTTTTCTTTCCTGTTTCCTCTCTCCCTCTTTTTCTCCCTCCCTCCTTTCTTCCTTCCCTTCATCCATCTTTTCTTTTTTCCTTCATTTTCTCCTTCAAAAGAATGTAATTAAATCCATGATTTCAACGTCCAACATGAAAGCTAGAACACGCATATAAACCTACGTGATCACTCCAAGCTTCTCCTTATCCAAGGTAACTACTACTGCAAATTTTGTATTAACAATTTCTAAACCTTTTTTTTAATATTTATTTAACACTTCTATGTGTAGTCTTTTAAAATTATACATTTTTGTTGTATGTGTATTTTACTTTATATAGAAATACTGATTTTTAAAATATGTATGTGCTATATTTTTCTCACATTCATATTGCTAAGATCCATCTACAATAATTGCAGTCACTCGTTTTTATTTCCCTGATTGAATGTGCCAGAATTTACCTCTCTAGTACCCTCTATATAGACAAGTATTTATTTCTAGAAATGTGTCATTATGAACTGAATTATTGCTGGAAACATGGTCCAGAGAGAGTCTTTTGGATTCCTCTTAATATAAATTATCACCACTTGATATTTTATATTGCTTTATTTGTTGATTGTTTCCTCTTAGTAGAATGTAAATCCCATGAGAAATAGCCTCTATTTCCCTCCTGTTGTACCTAGAAAACCTAGAGGAGTGCCAAGTATAGTCAGAACTTGCTTAATATTTACTATCTCTACTTTTCCCTCTTAGCCTCTTGCCCAGCTTATTATATTAGTTTCCTAACTAGTTTCCACTTCCTCCCTTACTGCCCTTGGGTTGACTTTCAACATAACATCCAGAGTGATCCTGTTAAAAGGTAAGTCAGATTCTGTCATTTTTCTATTTAAAAATCTCTAATGACTTCCCACATCTCAAAGTAAAAGCCAAAGTTCGTATAATAAACTGTGATTTTGCATGATCTGGCTCCCTCTTACCTCTCTGACCTTATCTCCTAACATCCATCCAATCATTCTCATTAGTCCAGTCACACTGGCCTCCTTGTGCTCTGAACACATTAAATCCACATCTCCACTGGACCTTTGCACTTCGTATTCCCTTTGCCTAGATAGTTCTCCACTCAGAGGTCCATCTGGCTCATATCTCATTCCCTTCAAATATATGCTCAAAGGTCACCATTAGTAGGTCTTCTCTGCTTCCTCATGAAAAATTCTACCCTTGCAATCACTTAAAAAAAAACATTCTTTACACAGCTAGTGTTTTGTTTTTTCTCCTCATCTCTTATTGCTTTTCAATATATATATCTTTTCTTACTGATTCATTTATCTATCTTCTCTTACTAAACTCTAAATGGTAGCTTACATGAGATGGAGACTTTTATGTCTTTTGTTCACTCACTGTTAAATCTTTGGTCCTGGAAAATGCTGGGCATATGCAAAATGTTCAAAGGAAACAATCAACAAAATGAAAGGCAACCCATAAAGCAGGAGAAAATATTTACAAGCTATATATCTGTAAGAGGTTAATATAAATATATGAGGAACTCACAAAATTCAGTAACAACAACAACAGCAACAACAACAAAAACAGATAATCTGATTTTAAAATGGGCAAAGAGCCTGCATAGCCATTTTTACAAAGATACATAAATGAACAATATACATGGAAATGTGCTCAGCATCACTATCAGGGAAATGCAAATCAATACCACAATGAGATATCACCTCACCCCTGTTCAAATGACTAGTATCAAGAAGACAAGAGGTAGCAAATGCTGGTGAGGATGTGGAAAAAAGGAATTATTGTGCACTGTCAATGTAAATATAAATTGGTACAGTCACAAAGAAAAACAGTATCGAGATTCTACAAAAATTAAAAATAAACTACCATATGACCTGACAATTCCAATCCTGGACATTTATCCAAAAGAAATGATATCAGTATCTCAGAAATATCTGTACTGTTATCTTTATTGCAGTATTATTCACAATAGCCAAGATACAGAAATGTAAGAGTCTATCAATGGATGAATGGATAAAGATTGATTGTATAAACAATGGAATATTATTCAGCCATAAAAAGAAGAAAATCCTGCCATTTGTGACAAGATTATGAATCCAGAGGACATTATGGTAAATAAAATAAGCTGGATAGAGGAAAGACAAATGCTGTATGATCTCTCATAATATGTGGAATCTAAAAAATAAATTTAAAAAATAAATAAGTCATAGAAAAGAGTAAAATGATGGTTTCCAGGGCTGGGGGTAAGGGTGGGTGGTATGCAGAAGAAGTGGAGAGATGTTGATCAAAGGGCACAAAGTTGCAGTAATAAAATGAGTAAGTTCTAGGATTCCAATATACAGCATGGAGACTATACTCAGTAATACTGTGTTGTATGGTTGACATTTGTTGAAACAGATCTTAAGCATTCTTACCACACACACACACACACACACAAATACACACAATTTATTTTTAAATGGATGTGTTAATGAATTTCATAGTGGTAATTATTTTAGAGTGCATACAAATATCAAATCATCATGTCATACAACATAAATATATAGAAATTTGTCAGTTATTCCTCAACACAGCTGGAAAACTAAAATTATATAAGCATTGGCTGATTGAATACACTTTAAACATATAGCATTTTATTTGTTAATTATTCCTCAATACAGCTGGAAAAAATAAAGTATTTGCTGAATGAATGAGCATAATGAGGAGTGTGATCAGTCACTCATCATACAGCTACTTATTTTAACATTCATCAGATCACATGTATAGCTTTGACGGTCTAACGTATATCAAAATGATTCAAAGCTTTTAAAACCATTCTTTTTGAAGACACTGATGCACATCAAAAGAAAGAGATTATGAGCTAGGATAGACACCTAGATTAGAGTCGTGTTACAAGTTCTGTAGACCCTTGTTCTTCGTTTGCTTGAATATATTAAATTACGTCTTCACTTTTCATAAAACAGAAAGCCATGATTTCCTACGGGGTGCGGTCGAATGCAGATTCACATGCTGCGTTCATAAGGAAGGAGGAGCAGGTCTTTCTCATTGTTGTTTGTCACACCTAGAGCTTCTAGCCAGACTTGAGAGGAACAAGAATGCTGTCATGCTGCTACTGTGGCTATTGTGGTCTTGAAGGAAAGCAACTGCTTTGCCAAAGTTAGTACAAATTAAGAAATTATATAGTTCTAAATTTCAATTTGAAAATGTCAAATTTCTTCACTTTTGTGTGCTTTCTGGAAAAAAATCTCTAAGGAAAAAACAAAAGATTTTTGTAAGGAGTTGGTGGATGGGCTAGTTTAGAAGAATAGAGGAGAAGATAGCTGATTTCCGGCAACCATCTCGCTACTATTCATAATTAGCATAAAACTGAAAGTGAAAGTCACTCAGTCATGTCCCACTCGTTGCAATTCCATGGACTATACAGTCCAGGGAATTCTCCAGGCCAGAATACTGAAGTGGATAGCCATTCCCTTCTCCAGGGCATCTTCCCAACCCAAGGATAGAACCCAGGTCTCTCACAATGCAGGTGAATTTTTTATCAGCTGAGCCACCAAGGAAGCCCTAGCATAAAGCTAATACTCAAGTAATAAAATTAGAGCCCTTTGGAAATATCAACACATTTTAGCACTAGAAGATTTGGGGCTCAGAATATATGTCTTATAATTTTTGATGTAGCTAAATCTCAAATGATTCAAACCCTTAAAATGTCAAATGAGGCATCAATTTGCAATCATAGTCTGTGGTCCTCTCAACTCAATCAAATTTTGAATTTGCATATAAAAGAAACTTTCATTTTGCTATCATCTTTGTGATTTGATCAGCTCTATCTGTTGTATAGAACTAGGGTCTTTATCCACACACAAGGATTTGACTTGGTGTTCTTTGTTACAACTACTTCTTAACTAAGTTTTTAAAATAAAAGTCCCCTAACAAAATCTTCTAATGAGTAGAAAAATTATTGCTTTGAAAAAATTAATGGTTTTTGTGGGTGTATGGTGATTCCCTGTGCCATTTAAGGAGACACGAGGGCAGAGATTCCAAGGCTGAATTATTTCATCCACAAATGACAGTGTGAGCAAACAGATGTTTGATCTATGCCCGTGAATTTGGCATAGGTGGAAGGAAAGAAGCTCTCCTTGCTGTCATTTGAAGTCCCCACCCAGTCCCAGATATAAAAGCAAAAAATTTGCAAGCTCTGAAAGATAGAACAAAGATAAGTGGAAAAACTCTTCAAATATTTGTTTTAAAAATCCTTTGAGAGCATATTGAATTTGGGTCATGAAAGCAGAGCTCAATTTCTACTTTTGATTTTTCCCAGTTTCTCATTTTTAAAAAAATGTTCTTTCACCACCTCCATGTGCAGAAGGCTATGAGTTTGCTTTGTTTCCCA